>NC_137507.1:18627500-18700000 GCF_041902795.1 Electrophorus electricus
CCATCCCTCGCCTTTTCTTCGGCACGTTCCTCCCATTTAAATCTCTTTCCATGTCATTTCGTATTCAGATATACAGAGTAATGAACTGTCTGTCTGTCTCTCATGCTACCATTAGCTGACCAAACCCAGCCACAACTCCACAGATCTAAATAGTCTAGAGACAATTTTTGAAGTCTTTCTTCAGCAGCTGCCTAAAGGACACAGAGAAACTTCAGTGCTTTAGTGACTAGTGAACGAGACAATATAAATGGGACTTCATTAGTTTCGTTGAACGACTGTAACTGCCATCTTGTTAAATTACAGAAAGTTTGGACGAAAGAATAGTAAACACTCATTAGACCGGAAGTGTTCCACGCTCCCCGGATCCGATGCGGTTTAACCTAGGAGGCAACAGCTGAACTAGCCTATCAGCCATGTGGTTTTTGGTTGTCCAAAACACCCATCCCTCTCGCTTCACCTGCTTAAACATCAGAGACAGAAATAAGTCTCACCTAAAGATTTCACCATGATGGCGCAGTCAAACAGGAGCACTGATTCATTCTTGCCTTCCCTGGAAAGCAAATGAATGACCTAAGCCTGTATTTTCCATCCCAGTCTTTCAAGGACCCCCAGGCAGTACACGCTTTTGAGGATCTGGGGCGGAGCAGAGATGCAGGCTGCCTGGGGGTCCCCCAGGACTGAACTGAAAATACTGATAAAATCAGAACGCTAATTTAGAGGCTACCTCACAACAGCAGAGTCCCGAGTGCTCAGTATGGCAACATTTTCATGACCCCTGCTGTCTGGTGCAGTACAGGTGTACGGAACAGATCAGTCCAGATCAGCTGATGAAGGACCTCTGCCCAAAATGTCCTGTTTCTCTGGAAACCTTGTGTGCTTCACTACAATTCTGACTACATCTGCATCTTATACTACAGCATACTTCAGCACCATCACACACCTTCCCTGAGTCAGAGAAGATGCATGCTGGAGTGTGTGTGTGTGTGTGTGTGTGTCTACAGAATTGAAGGGAAGTACACAGAGTTTCCAGAGTTTCCAATATATATCAGATTTCCAGGTTGAATGTCTCAGACCTCAGAAGCAAAAACAAGAAAATCAAAAACAAAAATGAAGTGCCACAAGTCTAGAACAATTATATTCACATGTAAACATGTCGGGACCATAAAGAAACTGCATCATTCAGGAATTGGTCACAGACGATCTTTGGGCTGAAAGATTCAACTAAACCCCAAGACAACAACACCACCAAAAAAAAAAAGACCTGACAACACAAAAAGAATAATAAATACCAGGGTATCTACATCTACAATTAAGAGAAGCCCTCACCACAAGGACCTGAAGGCCTGTCACACAGGTGTGATGTCTCCACTGTCATTAGAGCCTGACTGAACCCAGTGACCACCAGGGGAAACTGACCATAAATATTAGTGGAAATTGGTAAGGCTATGTAGCGGGTGTTTCGCAAGAAAAGCTACTAGTGCATTTCAGAACATACGTGGTGCAGTGAGGAAGAAGGATTACCTGCAAATCCCGAAGCAAAACCGCTACACAGCGTCTGGGTCTCTCAGCAGGACACTGACCCCGAGAGTTCATCCGGAGGTGACCGTGAGACGGCAAAGAGGATGTAGCTGTCCCAAAGCCCTGACGTGACTCCCGCAGAAAAAAAAAAACGTGCGTCGAACTGAAAAGGCATGCCATAGCAAAAAGACCCCAAACCCAAGTTAGACCAGTTCTGTCAGGAGGAAGGGCAAAAATTCCAGCAAAGGGTTTTAAAGCTTGTGAAAGGTTAATCCCAGAGTTTGATTTGCGTTAAGCAATTATAAGGTAATGCCAGTGAATGCTAATGAAATACATGTAAACGTTTGACCCACTGAAAATCCGATGTGCTAAATGAATCCTGAAATGGATCTGTCGCTTGGCTATTATTTTCAAACAACCTCTCATGGAAATAAAGTACATAGCAATCGACTTAACAATTGTTTACTTATAGACATCTATGGTAACATGAAATATGTGGAGTTGTAAATACATTGATATTGAATGCTGAGCTGAGGTCTATATCAACCTTTGCACAGACATGCATTTTATTTTAGAAACCTAGAACCTAATTACACCTAATCACACCTTATGACACTGGACAGTAAAGTGTGTTGTTGTTTAATGCAAAATCAATTTAATGTTAGAATTGCATCCACTAACACTGTGCTTATTGTTCACATTGCCCAATCACAGAAGTCTGAGGCAGAAGAAGGAAGTTGGTCTCAGGTAAGACTGAATGACGGACAGGCGAGAGTCCTCCTTCAATCTGCTGCCTTTTGTTGGCGTCTTTTGATGGTCAGGCCGTTATAGGGTATCCTACGTAGTTCTGTCCACTCTAGCCATTGTAAGTTGGATTCAGGGACATTTTCCTGCACCACTGAGACAACATGCATGCTCTAAGTCAGTAGAAAACCCTTATTTATTTATTTATTTAATGCCTTATTTGTATTTGTAAAGAAATCTGTGGCTTGTACAGGGAGCGTGCTTCCTGGGCCTGAAGTCAGTTGCAGTAGTGCTGTCTGTCTGCAATATAGCTGTCTGTCTGGGCGCTGTCTGTCTCGGGTTCACAAACTGGGAGTGTTAGTCCTGAGACTACTGCTTGCTTCTCTAACCACTAGCCTTTCTGTGGTAACTGCATGACAATTTACCCTGTGTACTGTATACATTCATTCTCTAAGAAAAAAAAAGTCCCGATTTAATATCAGATATCAAAATTTTAGCATGAATTCTCGGCATGGACCAAAGCACAACTAAATGAATGCATTACCCAATCAAAAAGATGTAGTATTGTGGGGCCCTAGTTTACAGTTCTGTCAGGAACACAATGGCCATTTCGTAACATAACTACAGCAAGCTCAACAAACTTCAACAAGCAAGCGTTCGTCCTCGCACCCAGACAGTAACGCTCACTCGAAGGCTAATTTCTAAGTCTGGCGCCCGTTCCACATCGCTGAATTGTCCTTGAGTGACCCCCGACCTGCTGCCCTCTCTGACCTGCCCTGTGTGTCTGTGCGTGTGGGTGTCAGACCCTGGCGTATGGGGACATGAACCACGAGTGGATCGGTAACGAGTGGCTGCCCAGTCTCGGACTACCTCAGTACCGCAGCTACTTCATGGAGTGCCTGGTGGACGCACGCATGCTCGACCACCTCACCAAGAAGGACCTGCGCGTCCACCTCAAAATGGTGGACAGCTTCCACAGGTATGGCTCTGAGACGCAGCCTCGGAGGTCAAAAGCCTTCTCTGTACATCGCACGTCTTTAAGGACATTCATCGCAAAAAGAATCCGAACCTTAAAAGACTCAGCGATGGACTTGACAAAAACAAGATCAGAAAGTTTCTACAGGTGCAGTTCTGAACTCCATCTTTTGGACAAAACATGAGCAAATTTAACAAGTCAGTTAAAGCAATAACGATACACTTATAATGATGCGAAAGCAACATAAACTGTTTGTCAAAATGGCCGATCACTTTAAACAATGGTGTCATTGCTACCGTCCATGGTTATTATCAGATGCATGCTGTGTGTGCAATATAATGTGTGTTTTGTAGATCCATGTATGCATGTTATAAAAATGTTATAAACATGTTATAAAAGACCTCACTTGGATGCTTACTGGCTGACAGGCTAACATGGCTATGAATGCAGTGTGACTACCGTAGCCGCTATCTGGAGGGTAACTGCATGTGGGATGTTTCGCTGTGTGAGCTTTTGTTTATGTCAACAGGACCAGCCTGCAGTACGGCATCATGTGTCTAAAGAAGCTGAATTACGACCGCAAGGAACTGGAGAGGAGGCGAGAGTCTAGTCAGCATGAGATGAGAGGTGACACGCTCTGCTACGCTCGGCCACGCCCCTGTGGGGTGACGCGCTCTGCTACGCTCGGCCACGCCCCTGTGGGGTGACACGCTCGGCCACGCCTCTGTGGGGTGACACGCTCTACTACGCTCGGCCACGCCCCTGTGGGGTGACACGCTCGGCCACGCCCCTGGGGGGGTGACACGCTCGGCCACGCCCCTGGGGGGTGACACGCTCGGCCACGCCCCTGGGGGGTGACACGCTCGGCCACGCCCCTGGGGGTTGACACGCTCTACTACGCTCGGCCACGCCCCTGTGGGGTGACACGCTCTGCTACGCTCGGCCACGCCCCTGTGGGGTGACACGCTCGGCCACGCCCCTGGGGGGTGACACGCTCGGCCACGCCCCTGGGGGGGTGACACGCTCGGCCACGCCCCTGTGGGGTGACACGCTCGGCCACGCCCCTGGGGGTTGACACGCTCGGCCACGCCCCTGGGGGGTGACACGCTCGGCCACGCCCCTGGGGGTTGACACGCTCGGCCACGCCCCTGGGGGGGTGACACGCTCGGCCACGCCCCTGTGGGGTGACACGCTCGGCCACGCCCCTGGGGGTTGACACGCTCGGCCACGCCCCTGTCTGGTGACACGCTCCATCACAACCCTATCTGGTCTGACATGCTGAACCACGCCCCTGTGAGATGGTACACTGGACCACGCCCTGTGTGGGACGACACTCTTGTACATTAAGGGCAACGGAGAAGTAGTGGTGTGGTGGGCTACAGCAGGGGGCATTGGGGTGGTGGGAGTAGCCATGACAGCTGAGACGGGTTGAGTCTCAGTAACATCATGACATCAGGGGTAGGTACCTCAGCAGAAAGGGAGAATAGATTATTAGACATATCCAAGTACCACGGTGTGTAAATTAGGGAACTATAACGTCCAAAAATGAACTGTGGCACATCAAGCTATGGCAGCGCAGCTAAAATGAAAGAGCCAGAAGGAACCACTGGCATGAGGGCACCGTGGAACATCAGCAGTCCACCACTCACAGTCAACAAACCTGAGTGACAGCATCATAACATCCCAGTTTACCATAACTCTCAATGCCCATGGACCCCCAGATCTATACCTTTACCTATGTTGGGAAGTAGTTAATAAAATGCCTGAATGTACAGACAGGTTTTCAGCCTAGCCTTAAATATTGAGACTGAGTCTGTGTCTGAGTCTTGAACATTTACAGGAAGGTTACTCCATAGTGTGGGTGGTTTATAGGAAAAGGCTCCACCTGCTGTGTTAGATTCTTATTCTTTGTACTAGTCAAAAGCTGCACCTTTTGATTTAAGCAGGCATGATGGATCGTAATGCACTAAGAGTTCTCTAAGGTACTGTGGGGCAAGAACATTCAGTGCTCTGTAGGTCATTTTATAATCAATATAATCAAAGTATTTTATAATCAATACAAAATATGAGCAAATGGGAGCCAATGTAAAGTAGCTAAGATAGGAGTGATCAAATTTTCTAGTTCTAGTAAGAACTCTGGCTGCTGCATTTTGAACTAGCTGGAGCTTGTTTAGGCACTTAGTGGTACAGCCAGATAGTAAGACATTACAGTAGTCCAATCTTGAAGTAATAAATGCATGGACTAGCTTTTCTGCATCATGTGAGGAGAGCATCTTTGAAATGTTCCTGAGGTGGAGAAAGGTGGTCCTAGAAACATTATTCACATGAGCTTTGAACAAGAGACTGGGACTCCAAGATCTTTAACTGTAAGAGAAGATGTGATTGGGAGACCAATGAGGGTTTACTGAGTAATTAGAGAGCGAGGACCTGGCTGTCTCTGGGCCTAACAGAAGCACCTGTTTTGTCAGGATTAAGTAAGAGGAAGTACATCAGCATCCAGTGTCTGACATCCTTGTTCCTCAACAACATTAATCTGATGTAGGTCCTCTGGTTTGGCTAAGACATATAGCTGAGTATCATCAGGGTAGCCGTGGAAACTAGCACAGTGTTTACGTATAATGTCACCTAGAGGTAGCAGATATAAAGAAAAAAGCAAAGGGGGTCCTTGTGGGACACCATAGCTAACCTTGGTATATGTTGAGAAGTCTGTATTTATGTTAAACTGGTAGCAACTGGCTAGATGAGCTTTAAACTTGGAAAGGGCTGTTCCCCTAATACCAACAACATTTTTGAGTCTATCTAGTTAACTATGTTGTGATCTATAGTGTCAAATGCTGCACTTGGATCAAGCAATATAAGCAGAGACATAACACTGGTCAGAAGTCAACAACAGGTCATTAACTACTTTAATCAATGCTGTCTCTATGATTAGGCCTAAACCCTGACTGAAAGACTTCATGTTTCTGGTTCTGATTCAGATATGATCTTAGCTGCTGAGCTACAGCTTTTTCTAGGATCTTGGAACTAAATGGAAGGTTTGAGATCGTTTGTGACCGCTGACATGCGACGAGGTTGGATTTTTTAATAAGTGGTCAGATTACTGCTAATTTGAATAATTTAGGTATGCAGCTAATGTTCAAGGAGGAGTCTATTAAATTTAGCAAAGGTTCAATTGCTTCAGGTAGGATTTCCTTAAGAAAGTGTGTGGGCAGTGAATCGAGTAAGCAGGTGGAGGGTTTTTGGCTTAGTGGTTCAAATCTCCAAGCAGCTGCCCGAGGTCATTTTAATGCTCTTAAAGTTATCTCTAATGTGCTTAATTTTCTCATTAAAAAAATTCATGAACACATTACTACTGTGTGATGTAATATGAGCTTTGTGTCAGTTTTATTCCTAGTTAGATGTGCAGTTATACTAAAAAGAAATCTAGGAATATTTATGTTATTTTATATTAGGGTCAAGAGATAAGCTGTTCGAGTGGTAATATTTGCTTTTCTATACTTGAGAAGGCTGACGTGATTGTGTTTTCTCACCAACAATAATGGCTTTTTCTACTGGAGTGACTAGATTTGAGAGGAAATCTGCAAGCAGGGTCCTGGTGGCATGATACACTTGACCACTCCGCTCTGGGGTCACACGCTCAACCAGTCCCCTGTGTGTGGGGTGACACACTCAACCACGCTGTGGGGTGACATTCTTGACCATACCCCTGTGGGGTGGGGGTTTGGTGTTGTACATAATATGACAGTATGAAAATACACATTCCTTTTTTTTAATGTGTGTGTGTGTGTGTACACAGATGTGCTAGTGTGGAGTAATGAGCGTGTGATTCGCTGGGTTCAGAGCATCGGTCTCCGTGACTACGCCAACATCCTTCTGGAGAGCGGAGTGCACGGGGCTCTTATTGCCCTCGACGACAACTTTGACTATAGCAGCCTCGCCCTGCTGCTTCAGATCCCCAACCAAAACACTCAGGTTCCTGCTCTCTCTCTCTCTCACTAACTCACTCACTCACACACACTCACTCACTCACTCACTCACACACTCACTCAAGCACACAGGCTGCATTTAACCAGTCCATTCTCCTGCTGTAGGCCCGTCAGATTCTGGAGAGAGAATACAACAACCTGCTGGCACTGGGCACAGAAAGACGCCTGGATGAGGTCTGTCCACACCAACCCCAACACACACACACACACACACACACACAAAAGAGAGAGAGCAAGCCTGGTGTTTATGACAAGACAGCACTTTACCTTGCCTGCCCAGGATACACACTGTTGCTCTGTGACAGGTAGAGCATATGTACCCAATATACTGATGATGAGGGGTTAGTATTTGCCAAATTACTTTCTTTGTAATGTACATTTTTTCATAAATTTGGTGATTTTCATATTTGGTGTACTTTATCTTAATAATGATTGTAGATTTATGTTATTAGCCAGTTACAAGCTTCCACTAATAAAATCAACCCAACGACATGCCCACCAGTGGTTGCCAATAGCAGCAGTCTGTTATATAGTCCACTATTCAGAAATAACAGCTCAAACAGACAGAATGTCCTTATTAATCAGTCGGAATCTAGTATTAATAAGCCGTATTACTAAGTGTCCTGACAAGCTCACTAGAGAAGATTAAGCCTATCAGTATGATTAGGTTTGAGTGACAGCACACACAGGCTGTGGTGTGAATCTGTCTACCATCTCTACTACAATCCAGAGCAAGACTGTAAAATATGTCTTCTTGTTTAAAAGAAATACTATTAAAACTATATACAGAAAGCCTTTTATGTCTACACGTAAAAAAGCCAGACATTTATTTTTAGTCCTTGGTTATAACCAGGGATAGTTTAGGATTAAGTCTGCATGGCAAGAGTAATGTTTAAGGCCATGTGTAGATTTAACTTACAAGTATAGTAATGTTTAAGGATTAGGGTCATGTTTAGGGTTAGTATAATAATTTATCCGTGTGTGCTTCTGTGATGTGATGTGTCTCTGGGTGATGTGTTCAGGATTTTCGTGGACCCTCATGGAGGAGGCAGTTCCCTCCATGGGATATCCATGGCATTAGTATGATGCCTGGCTCAGCAGAGACCCTGCCAGCAGGCTTCCGCCTTACTGCCACCTCTGCACACTCCCGCCGACTCCCCCCAGAGGGTGAGATTCATACACACACACAACGACAGACTGAGAGACATCTTTGCTCCCAGTCAGACACACAAAAGCACACTGCCATAGGCTAAGAAACACATGTACACGCAGGTGAGATGCAGTCAGTCAGTCAGAAACAAACACATACACACAAGCTGTAGTCAGAGGCCCAAGCGCACACACATATACACAGCAAGCACATACCCTACACTACCCTGCCTGACACAGAGGGCTTAAGCCATTTGTTGTCGCTTCTGGACTGCTGCTGTTTAGTGCTATATGAAGTGACCGCTATAACACAGACCACTGACTGTGTGACCTCTGTGGGCCCCACATGACCCCTCTCTAACCGAGTCTCCTGTCCTTGGCTGGCGTTCAGACGAAACGTCTTCTAGCAAACACCTTTCAGATGTGCCCCTCCCACTGTGGTTTATTTGTCGTGCATTAAAGGAAATTTAAGGGATTCCTAACCATATATTCATAACCTCCACCATAATTATTACTGTATGGTCAGTTGCTACAGACACTTATTTCAGAATTTCCCCCTGTAGTTACGAACGGAGGCAGGCTCGGAGGTGTGAACTCAGAGCGCTTTATACGGAAGCCTAAAGACAGCTGTGGAATTCAGACGAGAAATATTTGAAATATGTAACTTATACGGTTTACTGCAAAATGTTGACCAGTACACCCTAATAATAGATCTCTTAGGATGAGAAACACACACACACACACACACACATAAAAGAAGGACTTACCAAAGCAGTTTCTGTTAAAGATAAAAGCTTCTGGAAAAGATGCTGAAAGTATAAATGTTAAATGTAACATGTAAATTATTGTAATGCTATACAACAAATTACATTACAAATTATTGGAATGTTATATAATATTAAATATTGTCATGCCATAAATGTACATGTTAAGCCTGCCTTTTTTACGATTAGGATAAATGTGCCAGTTTTATAATGACCCCCCCCAATTGTAAATAACTGGCAGTTATGATTTGGTAATGTGGTCATTTTCAGAGTTTAGAATTACTGGGGACGTAGTATTAGTACAGGGAAACATCTTCAAATAAAGCATCACTCAAACACTGCACACATACAACACAAACATACTTCTGAAAAGGGGGCCATCCATAGACTTACCTAAAACTGGCATCTGCAGTGTATTTCCAAATCTGGCCTAACATCCCGTACTGGTAACATAAGCGTCTCCTGTAGACCTTCACTAGGGTTGGAACTATACTGCTCTTTCTGGGAGCAAGGATGGAGATGCATGACCTAAAGTTCAAGAGCAGGTTTGTCAGATGTGAATTAAGCATAGTCTTTGACTAAACTGCAGTGCCAGTGGCAATTTACTGGAAATCATAATTTCTTTTCAACCTAGGCGTAACCTGGGTCTAAGAAACTGGCTGTATATGTGTTTAAATGTGAACACAAGAACATGAAATGTCCCCCTGCCTTAAAACAGCACTCTGGTTAAACTGTCATGATCTGTATTGTAGTCAACACGATCGTTTGGCTAAAAATGCTCTTGCTAATCACTAATAAAGAACAGACGCTAGCAGGGTAAACTGTACAAATGTTTTTTTTTTTTCCATGTTTGGGCATTTTAAATGTGTGTCATTCACTCCTGACCACCGGGGTCTGTGCACCTACGTCAGGTACCTCTGTTTAATCCCAGTGGAGTTTGGTTGTAGAGGAGGGGTGTAGGCCATAGGTTTTGCTTGTGTAGAAGTTGTTGGGGGTTCCTCTACAAACCCCTGCACAGCCCATGTGTTGTGCAAGAGCACCGTGGGAAGGGTTGGCCTTGTTTTAGCTTGCTAAGCTCCGCAATGATTACATGTCACACAGGTGCCTGACCCCAGGGCAGCTGGCCTCTGTTCCTGGGCTGTAGCCCCATGTCGAGGACTAACGTCCAGCTGAAGGATGCCTGCTGTGCGTCTGGATTCTGACCAAAAATCACCACTCTGTTTTTCACTGGTTATGTGACGCTCAGACTAACCATGTGTTTGTGTGCAGGAGTGCTGACTAATGTAAATAGGAACATGTTGGAGACAGAAAAAAAAAAGTGGATTAGTGAGTGTGAGAGTGAGAGAACCACTTTATTGACGACAGTGGCGATCACCCCGACATAGTTCCGCGAATCTGCAATAAAAGATTGTTTAGTGCGTGTCTGTCGCCCCCTGCAGTTGGGCCATCGGCAGTGCAGCGGCTGGACAGTTCCACTGTGAGGACCTACTCCTGCTGAGCTAGGGAGAGAGACCGTGAGTCACACACACCTCCTTGTAGCTGCCATACAAAAACACATGAAAACACAAACCTTTCTGTCCTGTTTTCCATGTTTTTTGTTTTTTATTTTTCTAGTGGAGTCAGATCTTAATGTTAGGAAAGTGGTCCCTGGGCCTGGAGTGGAAATCAGCTGAGTCACACTGCCAAAAGAATCGTCCCCAGGGAGAGGGCCCAGGGGTGGGCATGGGTTCGCCAGAAACCCTTCCTGCTCCTTTATCACAACAAGCCAAGGTCACAACCCAGACACCCTGCCCAGGTGCTGCGTCACGCCTGCCCGACCCGGCCCAGTCTTATACAGGGGATGTGTAGGTTTTACTGTAAATAAATATAAATATGGTTTTTTTATATAAAATTATATATATATATATAAAAAAATCTATAAACATGTCTATATAAAAAGAAAACGGGAGACCTATGAGAACATTTAGACTTTGTGCAGCTTTTCTCTCTTAATGTCATGGCTTCGTTCTTCACGGTGGTTCAGCGGGCACCCTGCCCTATCCCTGTTTGTCCCGAACCTCTCCGTAAACCTCGAGGAAGGCTGGATCACTAACTCCAACTCAGCGTGTGTGTCAGAGGAAGGGAAAACATGAAGAGTGCGGGGGCGACTGCAGAAGGTGGGGGGACCCACAAACACCGCATGCCCTTGGTTTTGTTTCTTTCTTCCCTGTACCGCGGGGTCAAGGTCGCTCGTGCTCTGCTCGTGCTCTCCCCTCCTCTGGGCGCTGGCCCACAGGCTCACCTTGGCAACCAGTTCACGGCAGAACGGAGGGGGAAGCAAGAAGCTGCACAAGTACAGGTTTACACCACACACACACACACACACACACACACACACACACACACACACACACACACACACACACACACACACACACACACACACACACACACCTTCTTCCACAGATACATCAGAGTTGCCACCCTTTGAGGAGTTATTTGGAGCGTGTGGTTCTAGAATGTAGTAAAGTAGATCTTTTGAGTTGCCATTGTCGCATCATAAGGAGAATTCTCTTTAATGTGGCGCTCTAGTCATCAAGGTGTTTGTTTACCCCTTACAAGGGTTTTGTGGGGTAAAGCTGTATTTTAACACACAAGACCCTCCCTCCCTGCCTCTATTTCACATATTCAACATGGCCTGAGGTATAGATGGCGCCTCGTGTTAAATGTAGTGTAGGGATCAGGGAATGCACCCCATAGTGTAATGTCTTATATAGTGCACTATGTTCCACTTTAGGCTGGCATTTCAAATTTTGCCTTATCCTGGCAAGCCTAGTTCGAAGTCACTCCAGAAGCACATCGCCAGAGATTACAACTACTCAGTTACACAAAACATCACATCACTGCTAACCCACAAATGTGCTGGCCCTTCTCACTAGGGGCCAAACCCCACCCTCAACAAACAGGAGAAATGACAATACAGGCTTAGCTCCTAGTGAACCTAGAGTGTCTGTCAACTTGTTGAAGTCCAGACTAAACATTTAAAAAGACAAAACCTGTTGCTTGCTGTGAATTATTTTGGTGTGAAACTGTCAAAAACTATTTCTGTAGAAGTTGCCGGGGTAATCTCCTGTACAGACTTCCTTTCTGTCTTAGAGTGATGTGTCCCACGGCAGGTCTGCGGACTTTCTACGCTCTTATTTTGCACGTACAGAGAACCATTTTATTTTGTGTCCATTTTTTATTACTGACTGTATTTTGGTCAAAACTATGTGGTGATCAAAGAAATTTTCATTGTCAATAAAAAATTCTGTCAAATATTTGCCTAAAAAACTGTTTGCAGAAACGTGCCCATATTGTTGAGCCTCCATATCTTTGGATTTTACAGAATGAAAATACTGTGCTGTGTTACAGAGAGCACCATTGACTCTAGCCAATCATACAACACATACAAGACCAAACCATGCCAGCAGGTTAAGTGGAGGCAGTTTCCTAACCTCGAACTGCTTTGTTGTTTTGTATCTGTTGCGTTACTATCATGGCGATATTTGTATGCCAGACATCAGACTGCTATATCATTACCTGACACATCATTAAAACAGGATATCACATTTTTCAACTGTATCTTGGCTAAACATTTCTAGTAATATGGTAACTAGCTCCAAAGGGTTTTGAGGTCATAGGCTCTGTGTGTGTGCGCGCACGCGTGTGCATGTGCGCATGTCTGTGCGTATGTGCGCGTGTGCATGTATGCGTGTGTGCCGGCGTGTGTCTGTGCGTTCATGTGTGTGTGCGCGTTCATGTGTGTGTGTTGTGTGTGTCTGTGTGTGCGTGCGTCTGTGTTGTGCGTGCATGTGTGTGTGCGTGTCGGCGCACGTTTGTGTTGTGCGTGCATGTGTGTGTGTCTGCGCGATCGTCCATCATCAGCAAGCTCCTCTCAGAGTCTCCTTCACAGCCTTCTCAATGTCCTTGAACACTCTCGGATCTTCAATGGTAGGGGTGATCTATGAGACACAGGGTGAAGAAGTGATTTCACTCCCATCAGAGAGTGCCAAGTCCACCCCCTACCCCGCCCAGCTCTCTTTACTCAGACTACGCTTCACGCACGGCAGCAGGTGTCGATACAGACCCTGATAATGGGGTCGCTGCAGTGCTAAACCCTGACCTTTACATTACACAGACTCTTGAGAGGAAGCAGGATGCTGTTGCACAGGAGGTTCCTGAGCATTTTTAACCCAACATTCATATGTTGAACGCAAAGGTCTGAGTCAAGCTCACAAATCACCGAGTGGCTCTTTTTTTTTTTTTTTTTAAGAAACTCTACCTTATACGGCTGTCCGTTAACAAGTTTGGCCAGGGAAGATCGCGGGATTTTTCCTGAGCGGGTTTTGGGTAGAGCTTGGACGAAGAGAACCTTCCGGAAAGCAGCCACTGGCCCTATGGCGTTCCTCACCAAGCTCACCACCTCATTCACTACAGCGTCCTTCCTCTTCTGGAAGTCTGAAACAAACACACACACAAATGTTCACACACACACTGTTACAAATGTGGTCTACCCCATGCGTGCCTCAGGAGATAAACTCAGGTGTTCAATGGCAAAAACTACTTAGTGTGTACAGCTGGTGGGCGATCCCTGATGTGTTTAAAAATAAGTCGGAACGAACCCACTCTGAACCACTTGGGCACGTAAACTAAGCATGAGTGAATGAAAAAGAAAGATGCGTATGACGGGAGAGAAGAGGTGTGGACCTGGGAGTGGGAAAGAGAAATGTTAAAGGTATTTGAGAGTGACAGAAGAACAGTCAGTGATATTCTAGACCACCAAGACTTGATTTTCCTGTTGTTTGTGGCCTGCAGTCATGGTGTTTTATCATCTAACGGAAATGACAAATGCAGTCTGCTGGGTTTTGCTTCGTGACCAATTGCGTTTAAAATCAGTGAGATCACACCACCTCCCACACAACACACAGACGGCAAAAACATGAACTGAAAAGAATGGAAGAGACAGAGTACAACAATTTCACACTTCCATCAGGGTTCTTATCCCTGCAGTATTAATATTAACTAATTATGTATCACTGTGCAACTGATTTTCAGCTCGACCTACTACAAGTCACTGTTCTCTTTTCCAAAATTCCTCTCTGTATGCGCCCCCACCCCCTCTCCCCAGCTCCTCTCCCGGTCTCTCTCTCTCTCTCTGTGTCTCCCCAGCTCCTCTCCCGGTCTCTCTCTCTCTGTGTCTCCCCAGCTCCTCTCCCGGTCTCTCTCTCTCTCTGTGTCTCCCCAGCTCCTCTCCCGGTCTCTCTCTCTCTCTCTCTCTGTGTCTCCCCAGCTCCTCTCCCGGTCTCTCTCTCTCTCTCTCTCTGTCTCCCCAGCTCCTCTCCCGGTCTCTCTCTCTCTCTCTCTCTCTGTGTCTCCCCAGCTCCTCTCCCGGTCTCTCTCTCTCTCTCTCTCTGTGTCTCCCCAGCTCCTCTCCCGGTCTCTCTCTCTCTCTCTGTGTCTCCCCAGCTCCTCTCCCGGTCTCTCTCTCTCTCTGTGTCTCCCCAGCTCCTCTCCCGGTCTCTCTCTCTCTCTGTGTCTCCCCAGCTCTCTCTCTGTGTCTCCCCAGCTCCTCTCCCGGTCTCTCTCTCTCTCTCTCTCTGTGTCTCCCCAGCTCCTCTCCCGGTCTCTCTCTCTCTCTCTCTCTCTGTGTCTCCCCAGCTCCTCTCCCGGTCTCTCTCTCTCTCTCTGTGTCTCCCCAGCTCCTCTCCCAGTCTCTCTCTCTCTCTCTCTCTCTCTCTCTCTGTGTCTCCCCAGCTCCTCTCCCGGTCTCTCTCTCTCTCTCTCTCTCTCTCTCTGTCTCCCCAGCTCCTCTCCCGGTCTCTCTCTCTCTCTCTCTCTCTCTGTGTCTCCCCAGCTCCTCTCCCGGTCTCTCTCTCTCTCTCTGTGTCTCCCCAGCTCTTCTCCCGGTCTCTCTCTCTGTGTCTCCCCAGCTCCTCTCCCGGTCTCTCTCTCTGTGTCTCCCCAGCTCCTCTCCCGGTCTCTCTCTCTGTGTCTCCCCAGCTCCTCTCCCGGTCTCTCTCTGTGTCTCCCCAGCTCCTCTCCCAGTCTCTCTCTCTCTCTGTGTCTCCCCAGCTCCTCTCTCGGTCTCTCTCTCTCTCTCTCTGTGTCTCCCCAGCTCCTCTCCCGGTCTCTCTCTCTCTCTCTCTGTGTCTCCCCAGCTCCTCTCCCGGTCTCTCTCTCTCTCTCTGTGTCTCCCCAGCTCCTCTCCCGGTCTCTCTCTCTCTCTCTGTGTCTCCCCAGCTCCTCTCTCTGTCTCTCTCTCTGTGTCTCCCCAGCTCCTCTCCCTGTCTCTCTTTCTCTCTGTGTCTCCCCAGCTCCTCTCCGTCTCTCTCTCTCTCTCTGTGTCTCCCCAGCTCCTCTCCCTGTCTCTCTTTCTGTGTCTCCCCAGCTCCTCTCCCTGTCTCTCTCTCTCTCTCTGTCTCCCCAGCTCCTCTCCCTGTCTCTCTCTTTCTCTCTGTCTCCCCAGCTCCTCTCCCTGTCTCTCTCTTTCTCTCTGTCTCCCCAGCTCCTCTCCCTGTCTCTCTCTTTCTCTCTGTGTCTCCCCAGCTCCTCTCCCTGTCTCTCTCTCTCTCTGTCTCCCCAGCTCCTCTCCCTGTCTCTCTCTCTCTCTCTGTCTCCCCAGCTCCTCTCCCTGTCTCTCTTTCTCTCTGTGTCTCCCCAGCTCCTCTCCCTGTCTCTCTCTCTCTGTGTCTCCCCAGCTCCTCTCCCTGTCTCTCTCTTTCTCTCTGTGTCTCCCCAGCTCCTCTCCCTGTCTCTCTTTCTCTCTGTCTCCCCAGCTCCTCTCCCTGTCTCTCTCTTTCTCTCTGTGTCTCCCCAGCTCCTCTCCCTGTCTCTCTCTCTCTCTGTGTCTCCCCAGCTCCTCTCCCTGTCTCTCTCTCTCTCTCTCTCTCTCTCTGTCTCCCCAGCTCCTCTCCCGGTCTCTCTCTCTCACCACTTCTGAGCACACATAGTGCCAGTGGCACGTGACCCTTCAGAGAGTCCTCCAGTCCCACAACAGCGCAGTCCACCACCCCGGGATGCTGCAGCACTGACTGGAAAACACACGCACACACACACACACGCACACACACACACATACACACACACACACATACACACACACACACATACACACACACGCATACACACACACGCATACACACACGCACGCACACACACACACACACACACACACATACACACACACATACACACACACATACACACACACATACACACACACATACACACACACACTTTTTACTATTTTATAACCAATATCTTTATACTTGTTATGCTTGGTCAACTTTATTGTCATAGTCATACTTAGACTCTATTTATTTACTTAATATTCTTATTTTGAATCTATTTCTTCATTTCTCTTTTTGATTCCAAAAAGCATACTCCATGTTTCACCTCAATTAATAATCCATCAAATATCCATTTTAATTTTAATTAAAGGTCAGGAAGGCCAAGGCCTGGTCCGTGCTAGCAACAAACCAACACCACCCATATTAAATCAGGCTTCACTGTCTCGCTACCACTGGTCTTACCTCCTCAAGGGCCCCACTCGACAGCCTGTGGCCTGCCACGTTGATGACATCATCAGACCGCGCCATGATGTACAAAAATCCCTCCTCATCCATGTAACCAGCATCCATGGTGTCGTAGTAGCCCTGGAACAGGACAGCAGGAATCACACACACACACAGTGTGTAACCGTCAGAGCGAAGTCTAAACATCTCGTGTGATTTATGGGTTTAGACCAGGGGTCCAGAGTAATGACTGTGGTGGTTCTAGAGTACAGAAAGGATATGAAGGTGTGTGAGTTGCAAATCAAGCATGTACTCCACTGCAAAGTCAGTATGTGAATGTCAGAACATTGTCACAGAACTGTGAAAAGTCAGAAACAAATTATTTAACGTGATGTAGTGTTTCTTCTGTTTTTTTTTCCCTTTTGTTTTTACAGATGAATTAGATAACTGGTGGGCTTATTTTAATGAAATGATATGGGGCCCGTTTATGTAATATTAGTCTACCCGACGTTCACCACCAGGTGGCGACTTCTAACCTCCAAACCGAATACAACCAGTGATAAGACCAGAAAAATTAAAAAGCTCAGAATTTCATCCTTTATTCCCGGCTGTTTATTCGTTTGTTTGTTTGTTTAAACAATAACTTTGTTACTTTAATACTCTCTGAAAACAACCTTTCCAGCATGGTTACTGCCCTTTCTCCAGAACCTGAACTTCAGTAATTCATCAGCTTGCTACAGATATGCCTTTAATCAACTTCATACTACATTGTTTTACTACTTTGACATCCAAAAACTGCACAGGTATACTGTCCTACTTCTGGACATTTATCGCTTCACCTTTCAGCCTGGCACAACAAAACATTCTCTTAATTCGACTGCTTTACCACAGACTGTCACACTGGCCTCATTCAATCAGTAAATTAATTAAGTCAAGGAAACTCATTTGAAGCTTCAACTTTATCGCATGACAAAGAATGTCACGACTGACTGAACTAACAGTATCGGGGGGCCTACATCAGCTTTAAAGGTTTTAGAACCCATTTGTTTGTGGAAGGCACTCTAGCACAGACGCCGATTCAACCCAGCAGGCCCGGGTGTGTAACAGCGAGGGAAAACCCAAATGTGTCGTGACCCGGTACTGGATACGAGGACCTTTGTTTAAACAGTGCGGGCATTTGCCAGCATTCAAAACTTACAGGGAACTTTGAGAAGTACAGGTCCCTGAACAGCTCCGGGTTCTGCCAGAGCGAAAGAGCTGCACCAGGAGGCAGAGGGAGCCTGGGAGAGAGAGAGAGAGAGAGAGAGAGAGAGAGAGAGAGAGAGAGAGAGAAAGAGAGGGAGGGAGAGGGAGAGGGGGATTAGCATTATTAGCGTGTTACTGAACAGTCAGCAGCTCCTGGACTCCCACCAAGCAAAGACATGCTGGTTCTTGTTCTCCAGGTCAAGGACTTCAGCGGCCACTGACGGTCACTCTGCACAAAACCCATGTTGTAATCTTCCAGAAAAAAGCCATTTATTACGAAACCAGGCACCTTTTACTCTAGGCAACAACACCCTAGGGCATTCGTTATTTTATGCTAGAATATGTAGAAAAAATTCAACAAAATATACATCCGGACTGAAATTCTGAAACTACATTTTATTGTGTTACTGCACCTATTGTGCTGTATAGCAGTGAGGTATGATGTCCATACAGTAAACATGACTACACTAGATGGGACAAGCATCCCAGAATCCCTACATGTAGAAGTCTGCAGAAATATACTAAATGTTCAAAGAAAAACAGCAACTAATGCATGTGGGGCAGAATTAGGCTGATTTGCATGGATTTCCCATTCATAAGTTCTCCCTGTCTAAAATAATGACAAATTGTCCTTGGAAAAGGAAACAGCACCTCTTGCTGCAAAATATCTGGCAACGTACACAGCAGTTGTATTTACCCTCAAGACCAAGAGGACAGTTGTGTAGGCTGCGCAAATATCCAAAACTGCGCAAATATCCAATAACAATTTCACTGGTTAATGCTTAAAGAGCCAGAGGGCATTCTATGCCCTATGTAACATTCTAATGTAATGTTACATTAGAAAAAGTGCACTGTTTTACAGTCCACTTCTGTTTATTAGACTGCGTACACTTGATTCAGTTCAGCAAATAAAGTAGCACCTTTTTACACAGACCACCATGCACTAGCTTTCGCTGAAGGAATAACGGGGGTCTTTCTGAACGTCTTTACCCAAGACAGATGAGAAATCAGAAACAACTATCAAGATTTGCAAAGCCACAGATCGCTGGGGGGGAAGAGGGCTCAAAACTCCCAGTCTTAATGCTGAGCCTTGTTAGCGAATTGGCTAAGAATTAGTGTGGAAATCATGTCATGTCATGTCATCTGCTGCTGTCCTGCTGCAGAGGAACAGGTGACGCAACAGCCAAATAAAAGGTGAGACACAACACACAGACCACACAGGCTATGGAACACACAGACCCAGTGGAGGTTAGAACTAAAGAACTAAACTCACTAGAGACCCACAGAGATTTCTACATAAAGAAGTACCGCTGGTCGTCTGTGTGTGTGTGTGTGTGTGTGTGTGTGTGTGTGTGTGTGTGTGTGTGTGTGTGTGTGTGAGTGAGTGAGAGAGAGACACACACTTACTTTACCACAATATTTCCCAACATCCTTGGCTTCATCGGTTGCAGTTCATCATCAACCACAGTCACTATATAAAAGAAAGACATCCAGATTCAAAGCTTTAGCTTATTAAATGACATTGTAAAACAACCAGGAGTCAAACTATGAATAACAGAACAAAAGCAAGCCAACAAGTAACTGGATTTAAGTGACTGAATTCAGAGGCCTGAATAATAAATACCATTGAGGATTCTCACCGTTGTAGCCTGGAACAGGTTTGCCTGCTGTTCCAGCAGGGGGCAACAGTGAGTTGCCCAGGCCAATACATGATGCAGAGATGGCAGAACCACTCTCTGCAGGAAACACAAGTAAGTGTTAGGAAAAACATGTACGTACACACACACACACACACACACACACACACACACACACACACAGAGTCTGGAAAACAAAGTAAATGGGGGAATACGTTAAGGCTACTTTACATGTCACTTCTAATTTAGGGCTTAAAATAGACACAGGTCCATTCAGAGTTAGTTAGTATCGGTTCAGCGCACACACACACACACACACACACACACACACACACACACACACACACACACACACACACACACACACACACACACACTGTTTGCAATATTGCTTAATCTACAAACGTACTTCACAGCACACTTCATTCTCAGAGAGAGAGAGAGAGAGGCTCTTTAATGAGATGGTCTATCTTAACTGCCATATGGGAAAGACACAGGAGGCTTAACACTGCACATCATACTACCAACAACACCACCTATCTGTCTGAAAAAACAAATTTTTAAATAAACAACAAATACAATGTGTAAAAGGTGTGGTGTCCAAGCCTAGACATTCTCTGTATTCCAAACGGCTCCTCACCACTAAAGCCTGAGAGGTAGTTATGAAGGTGTGATTCTGTTACCTGAGGCAACATGGCACCACACACAGTCATGTTACCCAGCAGGGGGGAACTCGCCCAGCGAGTTCTGAGTGAGTTTGTCTCCTGTGCCATTATGCTCTGTTGAGCGTCCACAAGAACAGAGCTGAAGCTCGACAAGGCTGACAAACAGGCACTGACACACACACACACACACACACACACACACACACACACACACACACACACACACCCGCACACCCACCCACCCACACACACCCACAAACACACCCACACACACACGCAAAGCATGCACAGAGCGAGATCGCTTTTTACACGCCCGCCTGCTACATGGCCACACACACACTCCTCACTGGAAGCACGTCGGTTGCTCGGCAACAGCAATGACATCAGCAGCGCTGGTAGCTCACTTCACATCTCTGTGCAGCAGGAGGCACGGCTTAAAATAGAGGCCAGATGATGACCGGAGCACACGCGCCAGCGTCTCGCTCTGCCAGAGTGTGCAAGGGGGATGTAAGAAGTGTGTGTGTGTGCTCAGACTAGTGTATATACACATGACCATCAACCAGGGAAATTAAGGACTTCTGTCCGAACCATAAGCAAAGCCTCTATTGGTGCACTCTCTGAAATCTTCAAATTTTCATTTTTTAAAAACCTTTCTGATTACTGAGGTGTTAGGTGCTGAGTTAAGCTTAGAAAAGTCATATTACACATATGCAGCCACATATACTGTATATACACATATGTGATATATACTGGACCCCGTGTCCTGACAAGGTATAGAAACATAACAGACCCAGTGTGTGTCTGTAAAAGCGTGGCTCCACACCCACAACTGGGGGCTAGTTTGTGTTCTAACGGCGGTCGTGGTGAGTGCAGTGTAATGCAGCCAAGCCCACATTGACACATCAGCTGTCTTAATGAAGTCAGGCCCTTCTGACTGAGTGCAGCTCAGCCTGGGCAAGTTCATAGACACACACAACCACAGACAGATGTCGCATTTTTATATATATATATATATATATATATATATATATATATATATATATATATATATATATATATATATATTAATACACATTATATATGTATTTAAACCTACATATCTAGAGAGAGGCAGAGAAAGCGATTGCAGTGTTTGAAAGGTTAGAGCAGGATTCGCTGGCTCTCCCAGAGCAGGGAGAGAATAGAAAATCATGATGGTAATAAAATATTCACTGTAAGCATTAATACAGCAAAACACACGCGCACACACATGCACACAGGCCACTGCCACAGCGTACAACAATGCTCTCTGTCCGTAAATAATGGAATATCAATGCATGCAGAGTATCAGTGCGTATAGAGGACAGCCTCAGTGCACACCGTAGCTCAGTATGACACTAGAGAGTAGTTGCACTGCAGCAGTGTTGGTGGAATGCAATGTTAGCTACCGATTTTACTGTTGTTTTGGTGGGTGTTTTACATGTAAGATTTGACTGCATTAGAGAAAAAAATCTGCAAACTTATTAGATGTCAAGGAGGCATTTTTCTTTGTTTCCAGTCAACTTTTCGAAACAGTACTTTTGATAAATCAGCAACATCCGACAGAACTACCTCAAATTTCTTTGATGTGTAAATTTGGTGAATTGATTTTAATAACATATCCACCCAATAAACTTTCAAATGATATATTTCTGCCTTTAGGTTCTCTCTCTCCATCTCTATCTAGTATTGAAAGGCTGACATGAAACTCCAGAACAGGGAAATGATACCTGGATATGAGAGACAGAGGGAGGAGAGAGAAAGAGAGAGAGAGAGAGAGAGAGAGAGAGAGAGAGAGAGAGAGAAAGAAAGAATGGGGAAAGTAAGAGAAAGAGGGGGCTGTTAAAAAAATCTAATACTTTAATCTAAAGGGAAGGGTGTTTTTACACACACACACAGGTCTAAACTAATACCAATGTAAAGTTTAGAGAACTGAGAAAACTGCGAAGAGAGGAGAATAAGAAAGTAAAGAGAAAGAGGAAACCACAGAGAGATCCAGTAACTTTAACAGTGTCATTAAGTGAAAATAGCATTAACCTAATAGCTTGGCTATTTGCACAAGAAGGCTGTGTCTGCACACTACAGACAGGATGGGCTTGTCTTTGAGTGTCACTGACGCACTTTGACATGGACCAAATTCTGGACCAATGCTAATCCCAACCCTGTCTGCATATAGAGTAAAACACGTGCGTATGTCCATTTATGAATGCGTGCCTATGTTTCCCAGGAGCAGAAGTTATGGCTGCATTATGGACAGGTTGCAATGGTCTGGAGTCAGCAGATAAGACACTACTAATTTGCACCAACTCCGCCGATCACGTGCCGATAACACACCAATGAGATCTCAAACTTTCACATATGAAATTCGCCCTCAGAATCTTCCCGTGTAGATCGAGCAGGAACAGACTGATGAAACTGAAGACTCAGTAAATTAAGTTTGTCTTAAAGGTCCCCTATCATGGAAAACTAACCTTTCCTTACTTTATCGAGTTTTGAGTTGATGTGCAAATATTGTTAGTTTCAAAACACACTGTGCACCCTGATGTCCTCAGAATGGACTAATTTACATATCTCTGCCTATTCCTAGAGTACTTTAGCCCACCCACACACATTGCTGCTCTCAGATACATTTCGGCCCCGAGTGCTTTTTTAATGAGGCACAATAAGGGAAAACCGATAAAACTGAGCTCAATTTATCTTACATCTGTATTAAAGGTACAGTAAGAGAAAAGGCCTGTTGAATTCTAAGGGCCAGAGAGGGGCTGTAAAATGTTCATGTAAAAATGAATTATGAGTGCTTTTGGAACATAAAGCCACACACAATATAAGTAGACAGCAAGGAAAAATATAAAAAGAAAAAAATGTAGGATATAGGCACTTGAATATTTATTATTTTAGCAATAGATTTTTTGAGCTACTTTTAAATAGCGTTGCGGTTGCCATTATAGCAGTTTAGCACCAAATCCCTAACACTAAACTAATATTACATTTTGTTGGTTAATGTTAACATATAGCTAACCCTAGCTAGGTAAGAGCTTCTGGGTATGGAGCCTCTCACCCCTGCTGAGATAATTAGGCTGTCTGGCTAAGTTCTAAATCTATGAGTCTGTATTGTGCACTGCAGAAATAAGGTATTGAAAAACTGAAATTAGCAGCATGTATTTACATTTACTACCTTCATCCAAAGGTATTTACAAATCTGACTGAACACAGCTTGAGCAAATGAGGGTTAAGGACCTTACTCAGAGGCCCAACAGCGGCAACGTGGTGGTGGGGTTTGAACCGGCAACCTTCAAGTCAAGTACCTTAACCACTGAGCTACCACTGCCCAACTAGGCAAGTAGGTAAATAAAGAAACAAAGATAAAGAAATATTAAAAAGGAAAAAGTCTGATACCTCCATGCTATTTTCTGTGTGGTTGAGTAATGTGTTGTCCTCTCTACTCTCGCTCCGACTTTACTTTCTTCAATAAAACACTTTATTACACCTTCCGACCAAATGATTAATGTGTCACAATAGAGAGAGCCATGCTTTAGCTTTGTTGTGCATCACAAAATTGAAATGTACTATTCATCACAGAGAGATTTGTAAGAACACGTGCATATGGAACAGAAACAATTTAACAGCACTCAGACGAGAACCGAAAACAGATGCTGGAGAGAATGCTTTGTGGTAAAGAATGATACTGTTCGTACTTAACAATGCCAAGCACGTTTATTGCTGAATACAGGTTATGGCCAAATCAGTATAATAAAACAATGTTACTATGTGAACTTAGTATAAGCAGTGCAAATGGTATTTCCATGTACATGGCAACATTATTTAAGGGTAAAGAGCGTCGGCCGTCATTTATACAAAGTGTCTGTGATATACCTCTGCTTACCATGTGGAATGTTCTAGTGTGAGTCTTCTTACACTTAGTGTAGATAGCATATGTCCAGCAATAAGCAGGTTAACAGTAGCTTTAACCACGCTAAAACCAACATGCACTCCCTGCTTTTACCATTTGCCCAATATCTGCTGCCATTAAAAAATCCATCAACCTCATCCTCCCAGTCTCAATAATCCCCCACCTTCTCCTCTCCACACCATGAGCCTGAAATCATGCAACTATAGGAGAAGGGTTTAAGAGTGTGTGTGTTTGTTTAACTCACCAGTCTGCCACCAGTGGTCTAGAACTGGGACATTAAAGCTCCGTTTTGCCCATTCTAGTGTCTCTAGGTCGCAGCGTTCTCCAGCCACAAATAAAACCCTGAGACTAGAAAAAGCAGAAAAGGAGAGTCACAGACTCCTTATAACATACTGCACAGACGCATTATAACATACCTCATTAACATACCACACAGACTCCTTATAACATACCTCATTATAACATACTGCAGACTCCTTATAACATACCTCATTATAACATACCGCAGACGCATTATAAAATACATTATAACATACTGCACAGACGCATTATAACATACCTCATTATAACATACCACACAGACGCATTATAACATACCTCATTAACATACCACACAGACTCACACAGACGCATTATAACATACCTCATTAACATACCACACAGACTCCTTATAACCTACTGCACAGATTCCTTATAACGTACCTCATTATAACATACCAGATGCATTATAACATACCTCATTATAACATACCTCATTATAACATACCTCATAACATACCGCACAGACGCATTATAACATACCTCATTATAACATACCTCATTATAACATACTGCGCAGACACATTATAACATACTTCCTTATAACATACCTCATTATAACATTCTGCGCAGACACATTATAACATACTTCCTTATAACATACCTCATAACATACCGCAGACGCATTATAAAACATACCTCATAACATACCGCACAGACGCATTATAACATACCTCATTATAACATACCGCGGAGACGCATTATAACATACTTCCTTATAACATACCTCATAACATACCGCACAGACGCATTATAACATACCTCATTATAACATACCTCATTATAACATACTGCGCAGACACATTATAACATACTTCCTTATAACATACCTCATTATAACATACTGCGCAGACACATTATAACATACTTCCTTATAACATACCTCATTATAACATATTGCAGACTCATTATAACAGACCGCACAGACTCATTTAATATAGTGTGTATTGTAAACACTCGAACAGACAAAGAGAAAAAAAACTGTGGCTGTGATGAGACAATCATAAAGGTCAAAGTTATTGTTTTCACATTTATTTTTCACATATTGGATTGTAAATCCAAATAGAAAAGGTGTTGAAAGGAAAATTTGCCCTGAGACTATGAGATATTACTGTACTGAGAATATATCAAAATAGGCAGACACATACGAATAGACTGAAAGCATAAACAAAACGTGACAGCAACCAATGCTTATTTGGAATAAAACAGAAATGTTTATTAGTTTTATCATGAGTAGTGCAGTAAATATAACGAAAAGAAAAGATGAAAAAAAGCCCTTTATGCTCTCAGAACACAGAACACTGTCACCTGCAATTCCCTTGCTGTCCTGCAGAGGCGCTGTCTGGACCATGAAAGGTAACAGTGATGGAGGAATAGGCCCATAGCAAAGAGCGGCTTTCACCATGCAAACAAAGGCTACGCCTCCACCTAGGGTCAATGTCAGGGGTGGGTGGGTGTGGGTGTGGGTGTGTGTGTGTGTGTGTGTGTGTGTGTGTGTGTGTGTGTGTGTGTGTGTGTGTGTGTGTGTGTTAGATTCCAAATGCGTTCACTCAGAGCAGCCACAGTGGATATGACACATTTGTATCCCTCGTTATTTTTCTTATGTGCATACCTGTACATTTTGCTCATACTGTTGCATTTGGTATTTATTATTTCCCTTTTTAAATGCTTTGTACAATCAGAATACAAGAGGCAGGCACCGTACATGCAGGTAATAACCTTCGTAGTCATGGAGACGGTTTTATGTATATCCGGGGGTGTCCCAAAACAACATAACCCATTTTACAAGCACATGCTGCAGAGGCTGGACACACTGGTTCTGTGGTTAACAGAGGCACAAGGCTAACAGGCTGGAGGCTGTGGACAAGGCGAAAAGTCCAAAAACACTCATTGTTTACATACCAGCATTTTCTTGAGTGCATCATGCAAATTGCTTGTAAGAGATATGCTCTCTCTCTCTCTCTCTCTCTCTCTCTCTCTATAGAGAGAGAGAGAGAGAGAGAGAGAGAGAGAGAGAGAGAGAGAGAGAGAGAGAGAGAGAGAGAGAGAGTGAGTGTGTCTGTGTGTGTGTATGTGCGCGTGTGTGTGCGCGCTGGCTGGCCTTTTCTGTATTTCTGTATATGTTTGTGCTCTGGTCTCATCACAGCATCTCTGCTGGCTGGTTCTCTGGGCTGGAAGGCGCTCTAGTGGGGTCACGCCGTGCTCAAAGAGCTCCACTCCAGCCCTGCACACGTCCTCTTAGGCCCGTCCCACCCTGATCTGTTCCCTGACGGTGGAGGATTCAGGGCCACCAACTCTGAGATATTCTACTGCACAGTGACACAGCAGTAAAGACACTCAGCAACAGATATCCATCCACACTATAAGAACAAAAGTATTCGCACATTACATGCACATTACCCCTACAGGAGCGTCCCATTCAGAATCCATAGGCGTTAATATGGAGGTCCGTTTCCCCCCCGCTGCAGCTATAATAACCTTTACTTTTCTGAGAAGAAAAAAGTATTAGTGAGGTCAGACACTGATACTGGAAGAAAGCACCTGGCTTGCAATCTCTGATGCAATCGCTGATGTTAAAGCCAGAGGAGGTTTGGGACACTAGTTTTTGGGTCAGCAGGGTGTTGGTGAACTCGCTCTGGAACTTTGCGTGGTCTTTTGCTTCATTGCAGAGGTTCCTAAACGCTTCTCATTTTCAATACACCCCCCAGAGTTGATCATGAAATATGTAGGAGGTAAGAAATTTCACTAACTTCTTTTAACAGAGGCATCATGTTACAAGTATCAAGATTGAATTCAGTGAGCTCTGTAGAATGACCTATTCTTTCACAAACGTAAAGGCAGACTGCATGGCTGGGACCATGATCTTATAAACCCGTGGCAACGGCACTGAATAAATTCAGTGATTAATATGTGTGTGTCAAAGCCGTGCAATGTTTTGGTACTCATGCCTAATCTGAGATTTACAATAACTAAAGTAGTTAATGGCAACCAGGTGAATGCTTTTACTTTTTAACATGTCATTTACATTCAATGTAAAAATATAATACCTTATAACAAAACACTTCATTAAGGAAAGGCTTTGACTCACAGGTAAAAACATGCCGTGTTTAAAATACAGTTTATTGTGTTCTGAGGCCACTGATGATATGCTGCAGTCTCCTGGGTACTCCTTATTAGAGATTAGAGAATATGGCAGTCTGATGTGGCATCAGACGTGTTGTTTGAAGGTGAAGGCACATTGCACCAGGATTTCGGAACTGACACTAAACAATCCAAAGGTTGGCTGCGTGCATGACTTTTGGGAAGCCTCTAGTGCTCAGTGCTCTGGTTCAGCGCTAACGTTAGAGTAGAGAACTTACAGGAGAACATTGGTGTTGTGCTAAATATGTGAACATGTGGAAGCTTTACATTGAGGGTGTGAGTGCAGGTTAGCGAACGAACAGAAGCCCTTGGAGCAACAGCAGAAATGGCTCTGATCGTATGGATTATGGCACACGTACCCACATGGAGGGTATTCTTCATAAAAACAGTAACCAGGGGGTGGGGCATGGGTGTGGTTACCTGTAGAGGGGAGTGGTTACCTGTGAAGGGGGAGTGGTTACCTATAGAGGGGGAGTGGTTACCTGGTGAGGACAGACAGACAGATGCCTCTTAAGGAGAGTGGTTACCTGTAGAGCTGAGATTTACCTGCTAAGGTTGTACCGTCTCCCGTGGGAGGCTTTTGGGTCTTGCTGCCGGATTGCTCTGATAGCGGTCGGGGCAGTAAACACAGAAACTGTTCCATGCTCAGACATGACACGGAAAAATGCGCCTGGATCCGGAGTCCCCACGGGTTTTCCCTGCAGACACACACACATTGCTACACACACAGATATGGGTGTAAACAGCAGCTTGGCATATTTTAATTTTAAGAAATCCACAACTTTAATTCAGGCCAAGCTCCTTATTAGCACAAATGATGCTTGATTAGCCTCTAAAACCCTTTAAACTATGTAACCATGTAACTATGTCACTGATATTGGCGTGACGGAGGAATTTTATAGTACCTTAGCAAGTTCCCGTGTCACAGCTTGGTTGAGCAGACCTGGGTGAACTCTGACCTCCCTTCCCACTAAACAAAGCCTTCCTACTTCCCATGAAGACAAAGTGAACAAAAGCCGAATCCTCTACCCATTGCAGAGTAAAACTCGTACGGGAGTGCAAACCACGTGTGTGGGTACGCATGATTAAAAACACGAATGGAAGGTGATGTACTACCATCAATAATAGATGAGACTAAAGGTCTGAGAGACAGCCTGGAGGGAAACAGCAGATTAGCATGAGCTAATCAGTTCTCCCCTGCCCTCCAGAAACTGATCAGTCCAAAAGAAGCCACAGGCAGGTCTATCACCACCAAGCCAGAAGCCAAACCGAGCTGGCCAACAAGAGCCAACGGACTCCGCTCTCTACACTGGGAATTCTCCTAAAGAACGCGGGGGGCTGGATATTTTTTTTTAACAGTTTGCCCCAGTCTTTTTTTGGTGGGCTGCAAATGAACCGATCGCTCCCTCGTTCAGCGCAGAGGAGCTGGAAGGTCACTCACAGCGGCAGTGCCTGGCCGCCCCCCCACGGTTCATCTCTGTAATCCGACGGCAGGACGCGATCTACGGTTCAAACACACACAACATGCGCAGGGAAAAAAAACCCTAAAAAAACAACGTACTTCGTAGAGCACCGTGGTGTTGCCATGGAGAAGCGGAGCATAGCAGATGTAGGAGTGGCCTACCACCCAGCCCAGATCAGAGGCAGCCCACCATACCTGGGAGAGACACACAGAAAGAAAGACTAATTGCATCATCACAGTGTGTGGCAGAGCTCTTTAATTAGCTGGTCGGCCTCTACTGCCATATGGAAGAGACATGGGTGGCGTATGACGACATGTGACTGGTACGAGAAGTCAAACGCTGCCGTTATCCAGCTAGAACTGCGCTACTCATGTGCTGCTATGGCTTACCTCACCAGGATTCAGGCCATAGACATTAGACATGGTCCAGTTCAACATCACGGCATATCCTCCTGTGTCTCTAACGACCCCCTAGACGCAAACAGGGAGAAAGAGAGAGAGAGAGACAGAGAGAGAGAGACAGAGAGAGAGAGAGAGAGAGAGAGAGAGAGAGAGAGAGAGAGAGGGAGAAACAGTGAGGGAGAAAGAGAGAGAGAGACAGAGAGAGAGAGAGAGAGAGAGAGAGAGAGAGAGAGAGACAGAGGGAGAAACAGTGAGGGAGAAAGAGAGAGAGAGAGAGAGAGTGAGTCAGAGAAAGGAAAAACAGGGAAGGAAAGGGGAGGATACAGAATGAGAAGGAAGGAAAGAAGAAAAAAAGACAGACAGAAAGAAAAAAGAAAAAGAAAAGGAAATGTGAAAGAGAAATAAAGAGACTTTCTTTAGAAATTCAAAGCCATACCACACATCACTGTTGGTAAATGGCTTCCTAACTGTGCGCTTGTGGCAAGTCTGCTACAGGCAAAACAACATCAAACAAATAGAGGTATGATTTATTCACGCCAAAGGGACGAAGGGAGTAGCGCTCTGGACTCATATATGCAAGAGATATTTTGTGTTCAGGTTCAGTAAATAACCGTACCTGTGTGCTGATTGCCACTGGGGCTATATATCCCACAGGAGATTGAGTGTGTTTGTGTCTGAGTGAGAGAAACAGAGAGAGAGAGAGAGAGAGAGAGAGAGAGAGAGAGAGGGACAGAGGGAGAGAGAAATCTTAGGGGAGCAAGAGAGCGAAATCTAGAAAATTAGAGACAGCACACGAGACAAAGAAAGTGTGAGAGTGAGAGAGAGAACAAGCGATAGAAAGCTAGAGAGACAGAAAAAGATGAAAAGATAAAGAAGACAGTGAGAGACAGCAGTGTGGGGGTGGGGGATCTAATGAGAGTGATAGCTGCTAGGGTGGGGTAAGCAGAAGCCACATCATCCACCCCTCAACAGCTTCCCTGCCCTCCACCGCACGTGCCCCGCCCAGGGCAGTCGACAGCTCCATGCCCCGTACCAGTGAGCTAGCGGTCAGGACACCAAACCCGACATGGTCACGTATTTGGCACTTGGACGTTGGATCCACAGCTGTGTTAGGCTTCGCGGGTGTTCCAGTGTGTGTACCTTAGGGCTCCCGGTGGTACCTGACGTGTACAGCACGTAGAGGGGATGGTCTGCCGGGACAGACACACAGTCGTGGGGGCGGGCCACTGCCAGCTCCTCCTCCCAGTCCAGCGCTACATCTGGGGACATGGACACCTTCTCCTGCAGGAGAAAAGAAACAGGACCTGGGACAGCAGCTAGAGACGAGCTGTAGTATACGTCACCCTACGTGCAAATGTTTCTACTGAAACCTCTGGGCAGAATAGCAGATACCGAGTGGGAATGAGCATGAATCCCACACAAGGATCGCAGAACAGAAGTAAAAACACAGATATCACCAAGTAGATGGACACGCTCACAGCTAAAATATACACGTGGGCGTTGGTGAGCAGATGATGGCGCAGTTTGGAAAGGTCAGGAGCTCTGCTGATATTTTTACTCGAAGATACGTTTTTGGCGCTATTCAGAAAAAAGGCACTGGATGTTTGTATGAAAATGTAATGTTTACCTCTGGAACTTTCTGTGTTATTATCTACAGGTAAATGGCTAAAAACGTGCATCAATACACATCGGTACACAGGGAAGAACATTGTTGACAGGCCTAGCACCGCCAACAGGGGTCACTGGACACCCTCAGAGATGGAGATGGTAGACGTGAGGGGCGAGATTCTCTCAACTGTGAAAGAAGGCATAACTACGTTATTGAGGTCAGTTAAAGACTGCCTTCACTCACCAACTCGTCTAGAAGTAGCCCGACTACAAGAAAAATGTCTTGATATGGAGGGGCAAATGAGATCGAATATTCACATGTTAAATGTCACAGAGAGTCCAGACTGGATTTCTATTTCTTGGTGCCAGGCTGAGCTAACGAAGATGCATTTCTTTGCTACACAATGGTCTTCTCTCTTTAAATGCAAATGTATCTTGGTTTATTCAGTGACCTTAAATGGCAAATGTACATCTAAAATCACAGACTTCTTGGCTGCCAGGTAAGATCTGGGAGCTGGAATATATCTGTAAACCATCCAGTAAAAAGAGTTCCATCCTACTTGAAACAGCTTGGGGTAGGAATCCTTTCAACAGGAAACACATCTGCAGACACCTGATCACTTCAGATTGCGAGGTGAGTGGGTCAGTTATACCACTCCACTTTTAGTGCAAAATCAAGGGGAACAGCAATACACACTAACAAAACTGGATCCTGTGGACGTGTGGAGGCCGATGATTATCTTGCCCTTTTTAAATCAGCTAATTCAGTCAAACTTTGGCGTAACTGATGTATGGCGCTTCTGTAACCATATATCGTGGAACTATACATGTTCATAAAACATACTGTCGTATAAATGGCTTTTTTTGATAAAAACCTTCTATCCTTGGTTACCGACTGTGAGTATCATGCCATTGTGATATCCGTTCATTAGCATTGCCCCATTAGCAATGACTTAATGTATACCAATCCTCTAGAAAGACAAGAATCCAGCTGAATGTGGCTCTTATTGTCCAATCTCACTCCTTAATGCAGATTGGAAAACACTGGCTAAAATGCTCTTAGGCTGGAACATATCTTACCCATAGTCATATCTGATTTATCAAACATAGGCAATTGCACTTCAATACACGTCGGTTATTCAACATTTTTTATCGTCCCACACTGCCTGACGTCTCGGAGATGATCCTTTTTTTCCCTCAATGTTTTCACTTTGGAACATGGCACAAGGCAAGCGTGTCCTCCGTCACATCGTTTGCCTTGGCCAGTGAACCACTGGCCTACATACATAAAGGAGGACTAAAGCACAACGTCCCTTTGTGTGCAGACCTGCTTTCGTACCAGTCTGAACCCTGAGCTAGTCAACCGAAGCTACTTCACACACTGACCAGCTTTGGGAAAGTATCTGGATACAAAGTTAACCCAGAGAAGAGTGAACTCATGTCCATACATCAGGTGATCCATTCAGCTACACTGAGTCTGTTCCCATTCAACGTAAATACTAAGAAGTTTAAGTTTATGGATCTTTATGAAGCCAATTTCCCCCTCTCATAACCAGCCTGAAACAAAACCTTGAGTGATGGAATCTATGTCCTTTATCCTTAGAGTGAATATTATTAAAATGAATGTAACACTTACATTTCTATTTTTGTTCCAAAACATTCCAATATTTTTAACAAAATCCTTTTTTAAGCACATTGATAAATTGATTATTGAGTTCATATGGAATTAAAAAACAAACAAACTAGAATTCGTAAAGGAAAGCTGCAAAGACACTGATTACACAGTGGTCTGTCACTGCCAAATCTTCAATATTGTTATTGGGCCTGTAATATACAGTCACTGTTATACTGGATCACCATGTAACATAACTGTATATCTGTATATATATATATTTATATTCAATTACCTTGTTACACAACAACTGTAGATATGTTATTATACGAAATGGATCTGTACATTCTGTAGATTGTGTACATATATACCCAACCATATACATTGTACATTGTGTATATAATCATAATATACATATATTGTACATACATTGTTAATATATTTTGTACAGACATAGAATATATATATTTATCTTGCATATATATATTTCACATATAGAGAATATCTATATTTCTCTATGCACCCCTGTTTTCTTTTCCTCAGTTTGGACAGAGCACTCTCCACCATTTCACTGCGAGTTATACTGTGTATGACTATGTATGTGACGAATAAACCAAACTTGAACTTGAAACTTGAACTGGATCGACTCCCCAAATGACCAAGAGAAACCCAAGTGGTTATTTTTGGGAAGAGAATCATGTAGTTCTGTTTCCCTACATGCTTTGCTCTGTTCAAATGTCCCTGTGCCTGTGCCTATCTGCATATACGATCAATTCATTTGTGAATTTTGTGAACACTCCTTTAAAATGTAGACACAATTTAAATACGCTTTCTAACATAAGGAACATCCAGTACATGCTCCCACAGATAGAAATCCCATGTTCATTTCCTCAGTCATTGGCAGGACCTTTATAGAATATGCAAACAAGGGGTTTTCCACAGTAAAGGATTTCTTTATGGATAACAATTTTGTTTCATTTGAATAGCTCAGCAAAATCTGGACTATTCCCCAGATACGGTCTTTGATATTTGCAGCTCCGTAGTTTCATTTCATCACATTACTCCCAATTTCCCACCTTACCATCTAAAGCTCTTCTGGATGCTATTCTTGAAATGAGCCCGAACTCTCTATATTTCATTCAGAAAGTCTGGAGACTCTAAATGTATTAAAATAACAGCTGGAGGACGTAGATATACAGAATCTTGTCTGGGGAATCATGGTTTACCTAGAACACATGACTCTGCCAAAGACATATTGTGATGCAGTTCAAGACTGTCCACCATCTACACTGGTCCAAAGTAAAACTCGCAAACTTTTCACCAAAAACTGACCCCACGTGACAGGTGCAGAACAGAAACAGCCACCCTGTCACACGTGGTAGTCACGCCACAAAATGACTTTTTTTTGGGAATCAATGTTCACTTTCCTCTCAATTTTGGAAACCCTCTCCACTGGTGGCCATATTTGGAGTGATGTCACAGGCGGGATAACTTGGTGCTGCTTAAATGGTATGATAAGTCCTAAGACCTTCTTTTATTCACGGGGTTAAAGATCCAACGTACTAAATCCGCTACACTAACAGATGATGGTGCAAGATTTTACTCTGTCTGGCAGCCTGTCAGAAAAATGTGGAAAATGTGTATGTGTAAGTATGTGGAAAAAATGGACTCTGTACATACTGGATTATAAGACCTTATGAGCACTATACGTTCTGCTGTTATTACCACTGTTGTGATCCTTATTGTCACTGAACTCAGCTACTTTTATTTGTCTGCCTGTTGAAACGCTACGGCTCTGTTACTGTGATGATGTTGGGGTGCAGGGGGGTTCTGATCTGATATGATCTGATTTTTCCCCCCCATATATGTGTGTGTGTGTGTGTGTGTGTGTGTGTGTCATGGAACGCTCACCTCTCACTGGTCACATGGTACGGCCGGCCGTGTGCAGTAGGAGTGTCTTGTTTGTCTTGATTGTAATCACACCTACATGTTTGCACACACCTGCACCCAGTTAGTGTTGTTCTGTGTTTATGTATTTAAACCCCTGTTGGTGTGTGATGTCATTGCCTCTGTTCACTTTGCCTTTGTTAGTGTTCGCATTGTCAACACCCGTGTTATATTTAAGTGCCACTGTGTATGTATGTCAATAAACGTCCATCTCCGTCGAGGGAGTCTGTACATCCTGCTCCGCACCCTTTGGCACACAGGCCGTTTTTTGTTGTTTTTTTCTCCCCACAACTGAAACCTGCTCCATCAGTCTTACAGACTTACAGTGTACTGCATCACAAATCTTCACTCTCTTAAAATATTAAAAGACAGTAAAAATTCAGGCTGAAGCCAGATAAAACTTCCTCACTCTGAGGACAGGCATCTGGAGTGATGTGCTGTCACTGAGCTCAGGAAGAGCTTGAGAAGGGAGGCCGAATTTGCGTGCTCTGCAGCTGCCTGCAAATTCGATTTCTGCCTGGTTTTTGGGACTTGTTTCAGATTTCTGATACAGGGGTTGTGCTTCTCTCCTGCATTCATGTGTGTGCACACTCACACAAACACACACACACACACACACACACACACACACACACACACACACACACACACACAGGCCCTCGAGTCCCTTCTCCACCTCCACATCACAAAAGGAACTTCTTCCAACGGTTTCCATGACAACACAGGAAGTAGCTGTTTGAGCATTTTCCTGAGTTACATAATTACCATAACAAGTGTGTGTAATACATGCAACACCAGCAAAATAAACAGTTCAGCTGATCCAACTACCATAAACACTTTAAGCCATTTTACAAAAGGAACAAACAAACGAGTACCAGGATATCACAAACCAAGTGAGAGCAGCACACTTTCACCTCAGCGTTTTGGTTGAGAGGTGCTTTAGACTCAGCTCAGGGTCCAGCGGTGACTGGCTGAAGTGGCTGTGTTAGCATAATTGGCGAGTGGCAGAAGGCGGAAATTGACTGGCTCCCATTAACACGGCTCAGCCTGTCTCACTGCCAGCCCCCTGAGGATCCAGCGCACCAGACCAGCAGAAGAAGGCACTTATGCACTTTTATTCCACCCCAGCGTCAGCGGCGGAAACTAATTAAAGCTAGCCGCTTTTCCCCCGTTGTTTCACTGGCGTGTAATCAGACCTCCCTTGTAATGGGGCTCCAGATAAGCAGTGCATGTGACAAATAAAACATATCTTTTTGCGCTTAAACTGCAGATATGAGTCGAGTAAAAGTACTTGCTGCTGCTGATGTACTACACCAACTCCCAGCATGCACAGGTACGCTCCATGTCGGACTCAAACGTCCAAGATGCGCATTCTCTCAAAACCCATGGATGAAAAAAAAACAAAAAAAACAAGGGGCACTCGTGACAAATCACACAAGCGTGATTGGTTAGCCTGTGACAGAGCGTAAAAAAAATAAGACCAAAGCTGGAGATTCCAACGAACTTCGCCTGTCCGCAAAACGATAGGCTTACGCCCAAAGTCTGGGGCGTACAGCCTGCAGAGACCGCAAGTCGTGAGTTTTCTCACCATGCCAGGCCGGCTGTAGACGAGGACCTTCTGAGGTCGGTGGCTGCTGAGCTGAAGAGCTTTCTCCACAAGGGGGATGTACTCCACTCTCCGGCCAGGCTCAATGCCGAACGACGCCGTCACCAGAAGCTTGGGCTACCACAAAATATTTTTCATATTATACGTGCACATCCAGTCGCAATATACCGTACCATCCGTGCAAGGTACAGTGGTACATCAATAGATCGGCCTGTGTTACCTTAATCAAATGTAATTATGTATTTGTTTAAAACAGGACTTTCTTGATTCAGAAGCTCCCCCCCTACCCCAAAACATTAACAGGGAACATCTGAAACCAGTCAGGATGCCCAACCTGCACGGGAAGTACAGCCTTCGACAATAATGACATTATACAGGCCAATATGTCAAGAGCAGTTAAGATCTGGGCTAACGTGCAACCTCGTGATCCTTCCACTGAGTGTGTATAAGGTAAGCAATCCTAATCAGCATTATTCTCCCAGTACCAGTGCTGCAGACCTCACACACACACACACACACACACACACACACACACACACACACACACACACACACACACACACACACCACCTTTTGTGTTCCATCAGCTTCAACCTGATTCCGTTCCATTAGCCAACTCTCGCACTCCTCGTGATCTTAGGAAATGTGTGCTAGATCTCTCCTGTCCTGAATCAAAAGCTTTTCACAGTGGTTGCAGTAGTTGACCTCATGCTGTGCACATTCAGTGTTGTGCCTTTGCCCGTTCCGTCATGCTCGGCTGACCTTGGCATGGGTGATGCGGACAGCGAGCTCTCTGGAAGCGAAGCCCCCGAAGATGAGACTGTGAGGGGCACCGATGCGGGCACAGGCCAGCATAGTGTACATGGCCTGGGGCACCATGGGCATGTAGATCACCACCACGTCTCCCCTCTTCACGCCATGCTTCACCAGGACCCCTGCTAGCCTGGACACCTGCATGCGTGCACACGCACACGCACACACACACACACACACACACACACACACACACACACACACGTTCTGGTGAAGCAGGAGCAGCTCCAGATGCTAGCATGAGCACGACATGGGTCTCATATGGACCCCTAACTAAAACGATTCCTCTGTCGCTCCAAAGCTAGTTTGTTCAGTTTTCAAGAAGCGTGTTAAAGCGTGTTCCTTTTTTTTTAAGCTCAGGTGCAGTTCCTAATTTAAAAGAACTTGCTGCTGCAGCACTAGAAACAGACAAGAAAGTAACAGCTGTTCAAATGCTTTAACAGAGCACTACACACTCGTGCGCAGTAGAAGGTGAAAGTGGAGCTTCAGTGTGAAGCGCACTCCCGAGGTCTGTGCCTCTCGGCACTCTACCTGATCTTGCACCTCCCTGTAAGTGATGACGCGTTTGGTGCCAGTGACGGGGCTGTCGTGTATGATGGCCGGCTGCTCACCCCTGCCCGTCTCTACGTGACGATCCACTGCGTTGTAGCACATGTTCAGCTCTCCCCCCACAAACCTGATTAAATATGCGAGTGGTGGAATGATTATACAGTCATTCACATTACTTTCACGCAACTCTGGCTTGGAGATCTACCGCCCTGCGAGGTCCACCCTCAAGCCATTGCACCTGCTCACTCTTATTATTTTAAATGCATTTTTGCCTCCTGATCATATGAGACAAAAACAAATGACGTAAAGACATGCGGGCATATTCCCAGGGCTCTGTGGAGGAGTGGTCATTGCTGTTCCTGGAACAGCCTGGGAAGAGCCATACCCTCCAGTCAAACCTACAGAGCTCCTAACTGAAGTTTATTACCCAAATGCAGAAGGTTTTACCCTCAGCTGCCAGGAGAGCCACTCTACCCTGCTAGACTGGAGAACTACATATCCACAGCAGAAATCTTAGCGGACCCGTCACTAAACAAACGGCGCTCTTACCATTTGGGAAAGATCAGGTCCGTGCTGTCGAGCGCTCGTGTCCACGGCTCGAACCACGCAACGCCTCGCGCCGCATCTGCCCAGAAGTTCGCGGGCTGGTCTCGTGCTTTGCAGAACGCTTCGTCGCGCGTGTACTTTACTGAGAGTGCACGCGAAAACGAGTTTCTGGCGTTTGTTCTAAACGCCAAAAACTCGCGCGGACCCGCGAGAGCAGCTACACTCAAACGCCTGGGTTTCACCTTCGCCCCTCCCGTCGTCGGGTTAAGTTTAGGCTGTGAGAAACTCCGAACAAATTTGCTTACAGCAGGGGTTTGAAAGATTCGCATTTCGCGCCTGGATGATGGTTTTGCTTTGTCAGAGAAACCGCAAAAGCCGAATACTGCACATACAGCAACTTTCCCAACCTCAAAAATGGCTGATCTGGATCGTATTTGAGGAAACGGCCAGAACGCGAACTCTGTGAACTCTGAACTGGATATAAAATCGCTTTGCCTTTTTTTTTAACGCGATCAATAAACATTTGTGGTTTCATAGTGTTCTGTAGCCTCAGTCATGATGTTACAGTTGTAAAGAACCTAAACAATGCCTATTCCACATAGTTATGATAACACATAACGTAATCTGGCCTTTGTTTTACATTTGATATTACAGAGGTTTACTTGGATTTGTTCATTGCAAATCATTTGACTTTTTCCAATATCCTCCCCTCAAGAAATGCTGCAACATTACCATTTTTTCCCTTCTGTTCAGAGTACATAGATAGGACTACTTAGCTGCACAAAACACCACATCATTTGTGAACACTCCAGACAACTTGTGATTCCACACTGAGATTCAGCAGTTTCCTGACTTCATGAAATGACATTTTACATCTTATCTGTACCAGAGGCTTTAAACCTTATAAATGTCTCTCTTCTAAAGTGTTTTTTTTCCCCCTTTCCCAACAGTTTGCTAGGCATCATGACAACAGAGCACAGAGGTGGGCAATCTGCACTCTGCCACCTTTGGTCTGGGACCCAGGCTTTACTTTGTAATAGTATTGCACACACCACAGAGACCTGAGAGAAGCTCCACAAAGTGCATCCAGTACAGTATAACCACTCCTTCAATGTAGGAGAATCTACTCAGTCCCGTGCACCTCAGGTCCCCGGATAAAAGGGGACAGGCCATAGATGGGAATGGTGGCATTATCATTTTTACTCCTTTTGACCAAATCCTTCACTTACATTGCCCCACTAGTTCCTTGTGTGCTTTGATCTGCAGGAGCTGTCACTGGCATCATGCGGTGCTGTCTTAAACTTTGGACAGGAACTGCAGCGTGGCTCAGGCACAGCTGCCTCCGTGCCTATTCCAATTCATTACAGTCATCCTCCAGTTGGCAGCAATTACCCCACTCGCCGCTGACTTTGGACCTACCTAAACATACCCCTGCTACCTGGAAAGTGATTGAGCTGTTCATCAATCCCATTGGCTGTATAAGGCTGACGTAATTTACAGATTGCCAGAGCACTGTTCTCCGTTATGGTCTCTGGAGCAATCATTGCTACTTGCTTTATTCTGTGAGCACAGTGCAGCCGCAGCCTGATCTAGGGTGAGTTCCGTGGAGCTGGTTGAAATCAATGCAGAATGAGCTGCATTCTGAGTGTACACACATCAGACATCGGTAGGTCGGCACTGTTCCTTTATTTGCCTGCAAAAGCTCGGTGTGTCATCACTTGCATGTGCTGGCGCAGAATGTCTTGAAAGGCTTATGAAAGTGGGATGCTATTACCGATCGCGTCCAGAAGAAAGCAAGCGCTGTTAGGACAAGTCCAGCCTGCATCATCTCCCCAGAGAGTGCCACAGGTGTCCGGATCACACGGAGTACCGTGTATTTGTAGTTCTTGCATCACATGCTCTCAGACCTTACTGCGTGAGCCGCATCCAGCACTTTCATCTTACAAGGCAACGTGAGGTGTTGCCACAGAGATGATATATTCCTCATGATGCTGCAAAATTGCACATCGAGAACCTTTGGAACCTGAGTGCCTGTCTACTCATTTGTCAGATTTCAGGAGCCCCTAATTTTACCGAGCCCAGATATTTGCAGAATTTTTAGTACTTTCCTATCCTCCTTCTCTCTGTATTTACCTCTTCTGTCACTGTTTCTCTTTCTCATCCCTATTAGTCTGGCCTGACACTTCCGGTCCACCAGATGTGTGAGAGCTTGTGCCCAATTTCTCCACAGCCTCCACTAAAGCTAAAATGGAGCTAAAATGTGAAGAGCATTGGGTAACCCCCCCTCTACTGCTCCCGTGCCTTCTCCATGCTCTCTAACCCCTGCTGAGCTTGGTATTCTATAGTGGAGTAAGTAGAAGCTGGCAGGCTACCAGTCCACCACGCTGCAAGGAGCAGAGTAATGGGCTACGAGAGGAGAGAAATGCAGCAGCCACGCAACAGCACGCCGCATTCCGCTAAACCCAACAGGGTTTGTCGGCTAATTCCGTCAATAAGTGCGTCATCACCACATTTTGCACGGGATGAAATCCCGCTTGACTGTTTGGAGAAAGAGTGTGGAATAGCTGTTCACCGTAGCCTTTACATTCTGTGACGCTGGAGACATTGACAGCAGTCACTCTTTCAGTATTTTTACAAGCAATGAATTAACCAACTAATTAAAAAAAAAAAACAAAAAAAAACAAGAGCAATAAACAGTATTCCTGCATATACTTTTGACCAGTCTCTGAAATCTGAGCTCAATGGCAACTGTGAAATTGTTCCTTGACTAAGGCTTTAATAGATTAACTTTAATTTCTGCAGTGTATGTAAACTTCGGGTAAGATGTGTATGTGTATGATAAAATACATCTAGACAAAGCGAATCCGTTGATGTTCCAGCAGTATTACTGCAGCATATGCACGTAAAAGTACATTATTGTTCTTTTATTATTATGCCCCCTCCCCCCGAGATGTCCAGTTGAGACGTGCGCTTGTCAAGAGTCAAGCAGCATCAGTGCGTGCTGCCCTCAGCAAGGAGGAAGAAACAAAAGCAGGATGCCACCTGCTCGCGCAGCGCGAAGGGCAGCTGCCACACTGGCCTCTCACCCCATCTCCGCTTCCTACGAGGGAGCCGGTGCTTTCAGCGCTCATCTCGTCGTCACGCACGCTCCTCTCGCATGTCCACCCCACGCGCTTATCCACGACTCCCAGAACCTCCGGCCGATAAAAATGACCATCATTATTATGATTGGTTTGGGATTATCTTTTTTTGATGGACAGTCTGGTTTCACTGTGGATGCTGTTCCGTATTGGACCAGTGGCAGAAGAACGAGATGCAGATGTAATAGAACTACTCGAACTACTACAAAATCAGTTTTTGCTGTGGGTTACATTTTTACAAATCAAAGGTACTAAAATCCAAAAAGATGGTCCTGAAAAAAACTGTTTACAACTGTTTACTGAATTACAAGTCTGTGGCATAAACCAATCTTCCACAGATACTCAGCTTTGCTCTATCTTCTGGACATTCGGTCAACAAGATGAATTTGACTAACCTTTCCTTCAAGGTAGCTCGTGCATTCATTCCCTCTGCTCTCTAAGACACTGATCCATTCACTCCCACCTTTGTCTTTTAATCCCACTCCATTTTTTAGCGCAGATTTTTTTTCTCCACGACACTGTGCCCCATATGGTCACAGAAGCGTAATCTCCTCATGCCCTCATTCTCTGTAGCTTTTAGCCCGTCTGTCCATGTCACTTACAGGCACTTCACATCTGTTGGCTACTAAGAGACAGAGACATGTCAGTGCAGTTTACCCCGGGGCTAAACCGGGTGCCCACTTTATAATCAATCAGAACCTCACACTTAATAGACATTAAAAACTCTGCAGCTACACCTGTTAGGCTCTGACAATAGTGTAGCAGAAATTAAGCTCTGAGTGTGCGTGTGTGATTTTCTGTGTTGTAATGAGTCAGGATTAAGCTCACTCTTCCAGTGTGTATGTTCCCTTTACAGAACTCACTTGGGGCCAAAAACTATTATTTCATTTCCGAAAACCCTAGAAAGGTTCATTTCTGTGATTAAAAATAAATAAATAAATAAAATAAAATATATATATATATATATATATATATATATATATATATATATATATATATATATATATATATATATATATATATATATATATATATAATATGTGGCCAGAGAAACTAAAATTACTTTAGCTTACAACTAACCCTACATAAAGCAAATCTGTGCTAAGTGTTAGAGATGTTATGCATTGCTGGCATTGTCAGAAACACAAGTGCACCATGTTGTGTCTTGCCCCTTGAGTCCTGCGTTCGATTCTCCATCCATCAGTAGCTGTGGGCCCACGCCGACGTAGCTGGTGGGATAAGTACAGGGTGAGAAGTCCTTCTACCCTTTCCTGTTGATTCAGAGTGATGCTAGCAGGTCTGTTAGATCATGGGCACAACTGAGCTGTGCTAGGTGCCCTGCTCTTACAATCCACATCTTAAACAGATGTGACGATATACGCAAGTAGTATGTACTAGTGCACATGCTTCCAGAACGGTAGCTATTGTGTGATGTGAAGGATGGGACGGAAAGTGGAAGCTGGCTACGACTAACGGTGACAGACAAACACGGTACATTTTAAAAGGTATATTTTTACAATTTAAAGGCTCATCCACTGACTGCAACGCGCAGCCGACGGAAAGGTGCGAGTGCATGTGGTGGGGGTCACAGTGGCGCCACCGTAGAGGCACTTTGCGGAGAGGCTAGAAGGAGTACCCCTCTTCCTCCCCGACTGGCATGCGCTGTGCTCATGTGAAGGTGCACCAGGTGTGGTATTCATAGTAACATTCAGAATTCACAGTATTCATTCATAATCTTCCAGGCATTTCCCCTGAGGCCTGAAATAAAGGGGGGAGGTCAGGGACGGAGCAGGTTGTGGGTTGGTGCTGTACCGTGATGTCGATAAACATGGGCATTACCGTGTAAGACCTCCAGGCAACGGAGTTCACCAACGTTCAGACGGCGATTGCAATTCGTGCTTAAGATCTTAGTCAACTCTTCAATCGATCGGCTATCACGTTAATGCTGTGATTGCCTTTGAAGCTTTTTTTTTTTTTTTTGGTCCGTTCACCCTTTATTCACCGATTTACTGATGCTCCCGATTTAGATTTAGATTTAACGCGGCAGGGCTAAGCTCTGGGCAGGCTGGAGCGCCGGCAAAACCGGAGAGATCTTCCTCGCTCGCTTTGCAACCACTCCCGCCGCGCGGCTCGCCGCGCGCACACTCCCGCTCGCTCGCGCAGCCCGTGCAGCCTCCCCGGTGCTGCAGCTTCAGAAAGCCGCACGCTCTCCAGCAGCAGCAGCAGCAGCAGTCATGGCGACAGTCGTCCAGCCGCTTACCCTGGACCGAGGTGAGACCGCACGACCGCCCGACCGCCCGCCCGGACCGGTCCAGACCGTAATGCTGCGGGCGGGTGGGGTGGGGGTTAGTTTAGGTTTCTGCTAACGCTCGGCTGTGCAGAACAGCACGTCTGTGGAAGTGAACGGCTTTAAACGCCTCCGTCTGAGACGAGGGGCATTAGCCCGGGTGTCGTCCTGTACCACCGGATCGGTCGGTTTTCGCGCTGTCGTTATTCGCAAACGCGCGTGTAGCTGTAGACCTTCAGTTGCGCCACATCAAGCGCTTTGCATGTCTCTCGCGTATACTTCGCGGATTCTCCAGTCTTGTTTTGACAAGCATGCCTGTTTTCATTTCTCTCTTTCTCTACTTTGTTATTTGTAGAATTATTTTGGTCGTATTTTCATTGAAATCAACTTTGGGACGTAAAACGGACGTCCAGTTGTTTCCGTCGTGCGTGAATTTGCACACCCCTTAAACAGCCGCATGTTAATGAAGTGATTAGAGTTTATTTATAACGGTCTTGCGCGTATTGAAATGCAGTCTGTTTCAGTGAAAGTATGCAGTCTGCACACAGAAACGTGCCTAACTATGCATCGTGGCTTGCATTTCAGTGGCTCCAGTGCTGGGGATAGTGGGAATAGAAGCAGATGTGTCTCAGCATGACACGTGACTAAAGGTTATTTTATTATGCCCTGCTGGTTGTATCATATATATATACACACACACACACACACACACACACACACACACACACACACACACACACACACACACACACCCACACACCCACACACACACACACAGACACACGTGCATGTTATTCATGTTATTCTCACACACACACACACACACACACACACACACACACACACACGTGCATGTTATTCAGAATTCGCAGGTCTGATCATGATGCAGATACGTTGATACTGGCTCACGGCTGTTATCGTGTGCTCCAGCTCCTGCTGAAACTGCTTCAGGCTGTGCAAAGGCGAGAAGGACAGATATTAATAGAGAAGTCGGATAGCTCTGGCATGGCATGTGTGCTAACTTAAACACGTGTCTTGTTTAGGACGTTGCCCGAGTGGTGTGCAAAGCGTATACCTGCAGAAATCAGCGGGACCTCGATGTTCTTCACTGTACGGTTGGACACAGAAACTAGCAGCTATGGTCTACTAAGGAATTAAAAATGTAGTCTGGTGTAAATAGTCATTAAACGAGCACATATATGGGCAGCTGTTGCTCACTGCAGTGATAGTTTCTTTATTTGCGGTTTGAAAGAGATTGTCTGTTGTTATGCATAAAGTGTGACTTATTTGGGCCATTGCCATTCCACTAAAGGGGATTAAACGCATCAAGAACAATATCTCACTGTCTAAAACGAGCAGACAGCAAACCATGTGCAATCGCCCCGACCCTCTGAGTTGCGTTCAATTCAAGAAGCAGGTTTGAGAAGTTTGTCTTTCAGAAGTTTGCATCCTCTGTTATATTTTCTTGTATGTATGCAAATCTTTTCTGTAGCTGCTGAAACTACAGTGTCTTCCCTAATGACTGAGTACGAACCAAGAAGGCTACTTAAAAGAGATCTCTTTGGGCTTGTATGAGGTTATGACCAGAACGTAATGCTGACTGAACGGCGAGGACAAACTGTTTTTGTGTTTATAATTCAGTACAGTGTTTCTGGAGCTATAACCCAAATACAGAAGTTAGAGATGTTCTCAACAGCAGTGCTCTGGCACACTCAGTTGGAAGTCAGAAAGCCATTTGCCATCAAATCTGCTAAGTCTATAAAGGCAATACTGATATGGCATGAAGTGACCCTTTAAAAAAGAATCAAGTGTATTGGTCAAAACCACAAGACTCTCTTTGCAGAATAAGACATGGTGTATGGTCCAAGCAAAATCAACAAGATTTCTGCTTTATGGATTTTGAAAAATGTTTTGTATTGTGGCAAGAGTTTTGCACATTTGGGCCAGTCGGTGAATCCACTGAATTAGTGTACTATGACTTAATTAATTCATTATATGGGATGAAGACTTATTCATTTGAGTTGTATAGGTTTTGAGTGTATTGATTATTCACTTTAAAAAAACAACTGAATTTGTTGTTTTACAACATCACAAGTTGGGGGGGGGGGGGCCCAACTTTGCCCCTGGTAATGTCCTACCCTGCATCTTACCTGATAGCCAGGTGCTACACTGGACCCTAATTAACTGGATTAGGTGTCTTAGATTAGAGTTTTGAATAAACTTTGATGGGCAGTAAATTTCTGTGACCAGAGCATTCATGAGGGTTGTATTCATTGTCTTATCTGTGGTCACATAGTTAGCGATTCTCAGTCATTTTTGCATTGTGAGGTCTTGCACTTTGGCACTTTATGGTCCTACATAACCAGCTGACAAGAGAGAAGTTAGTTTGGTGCGCTGCACACCGGTTTGTGTGCAAAGGCCTGAAATAACCATGCACACACACCCACACACACCTCTGCTTTTTTTCTGTGCTGTTGCCTTTATACTTGCAAGTGAAGAAATTCCTCAGTCCTATCTGCTTATTTTGAGCGAATGGCCCCTCCGGGCAAACCCTTTCGCGGTGACCGCTTTAAGGGTCCTCCAAATGTTTTTTTGCATTTTTCCGAACATGAAAGTTGTCCGAACCAAACTGGGAATCCCTGAGTGACTTTCCAGCTCTGCAGAAGAAATGGTTTTATTTCACAGTGCCTGTCCCAAGAGCTGGCTGCCTAGCCCCAGCCTGTCCTCATTTAGACATTGTCACCTTGGTTTCACATTTGGACGACATGCTAAAAGGTGTGCTTTTAACATATAATCAACTAAATTGTTTTTTTAAACATGGGAGATGACTTGCTAAGAAAGTAGAATAATGGTATTTTCTAACTAATTAATCATTGAATATCGAGTAATTTTGCTTGCCGTTATGTTGGGGATCAGGACCAGGCCTTCTGCTCGTGCTCTGTGCTGCCGGGATGGGCTCCAGCTCCTGCCAACCTGAGCCGGATTAAGTGGTTTAGGAGATGGATCGATGCTGGCTTGGAAATGTTGCGGTGCCCGGGCGAACGGCTCTCCATCAGCGTGAAAGTAACTAGGTCTCTGATCAGTAGCAAAGTTGGATCATTGGAGCAGAGAAGTTCATGTCTCAGATAAGCGGGAGCCATGACCGTCTTGCCCCGCTCAGGGCCACATTCACACCTAACACCAACAAACACAGTCCTGTGTGTGATGGCTAAAAAGGTTCTAGAATGATCAACACCATTCTTACTGGCTTATGCATTTTTATAACATTCTGTAGCCACTTTAACGTTAATATGTTGATGTTCACTGGACAATGAATGCTGGTGTTGGTTCAGGTATTGGGTTCACCTGGTGACCTGTACTGTACAAACCACAGTGTTATCAGTGGCCTCCTCATGGACAATACCAAGGCGAAGACATTTGTGTACTACTTCTTCAGCACTTAGCTATAGTTGGATCATGTGCTGGAGTGTGTTCCTTCAGCTGTTAGTGCTGGGCCAATTAGCCCGTATTCAGGGTTTGATGAAGTGAGGCCGTGTGGATTTGAAAGGAACTCCCTCAGATGGATTTGGCTTTGTCTTCGCCAATTCCTAGGATTTGCAGAAAGATGTTTCTCAGGGTTGCCTGATTAATTAAAGAGAAAAATGGAATATGCTGCAAATGACCACTGCCTCCCCAAACCCCCTGACCACAATCAGTGATTGCCATAATGGATATTTGAATGGTTTGGCTGATTGACCATTTAAATATTTTGAAATTGAAATATGGGAAGCACATTGCTTTAGTGGAGAATTCACCTCATCAGAGACCACATCATTCCGACTCTTTACTCTTTGATGCATCTGGGTGTTCTCTTGCTGCTTTTTCTGTCTGATTAGCTGGAATTTCTTCCCTTAACAGCCTTGCATTGTCACCCTGAGCTGACAAGCTCACAGCACCTGTCCTCCTCTATCTCTGTCTATTCCGCTGCTATGGCTCACAGCAAAACAATCGTCCCCTTAATTCAAAGCCAGTTGTTGAATTTGGTAATCACTGGTAGTTAACTGAGCATCTAATGTAACTAGTTGGCCACTTTGTTATCAAACTCCAAAGTAAAAAATGAATTGGAGAATCTAGTATCCTGAGCTCAAGGGCAAATCTTTACATTTTATTGATTTAAAGTAATCTGACCAACCCATTATCCAATTTCAACAAAGGCAGCATAAAGACATTGCCTAACAACATAACTGATTTTTAAAGATATACTTAAAAAAAAAAAGATATTCATTTATTCTGAAATTGATGCCTGCAACATGTCAAAAATGTTTGGCCAGGACAGTTTAGTACTAATAACAATGAGGCATGTTATAATCTCAAGGTGAAAAATATGATGTTAAGGCTGAGGACCCCCAGAGCAAGGATGGCTCAAGACTGACAATATTCCAGAACATTAAGAACAGTGTTCCCAAAGACAGATTTGTAGGATTTGGGGCATTTTGCCCTCTACAGTACACAATATAATTCCAAGATTTGAAGGATCTGGTTAGATCTTAGTGTGTAAAGGCCAAGGCCAAAAAGCCACTTGTCAACATGTGTCAAATCCCTCAGGCGTAACTGCGTGAAATATCACCGTGCATCTTTAATGGATGTCATGGCATGGGCTCAGGGACACTCCAGTCAACATCATTTGCTGCTGCAGCCACAGATGTAAGTTAAGACGTTATTATGCAAAGGAGCTGTACATCACACTGTACAGAAGGAGCAGTCATCACACTGTACAGAAGGAGCTGTACATCACACTGTACAGAAGGAGCTGTACATCACACTGTACAGAAGGAGCTGTACATCACACTGTACAGAAGGAGCTGTACATCACACTGTACAGAAGGAGCAGTACATCACACTACAGAAGGAGCTATACATCACACTGTACAGAAGGAGCTGTACATCACACTGTACAGAAGGAGCAGTACATCACACTGTACAGAAGGAGCAGTACATCACACTGTACAGAAGGAGCAGTGCATCACACTGTACAGAAGGAGCAGTGCATCACACTGTACAGAAGGAGCTGTACATCACACTGTACAGAAGGAGCTGTACATCACACTACAGAAGGAGCTATACATCACACTGTACAGAAGGAGCAGTACATCACACTGTACAGAAGGAGCTGTACATCACACTGTACAGAAGGAGCTGTACATCACACTGTACAGAAGGAGCAGTGCATCACACTGTACAGAAGGAGCTGTACATCATACTGTACAGAAGGAGCAGTGCATCACACTACAGAAGGAGCTGTACATCACACTGTACAGAAGGAGCTATACATCACACTGTACAGAAGGAGCTGTACATCACACTGTACAGAAGGAGCAGTACATCACACTGTACAGAAGGAGCTGTACATCACACTGTACAGAAGGAGCAGTACATCACACTGTACAGAAGGAGCAGTGCATCACACTGTACAGAAGGAGCTGTACATCACACTGTACAGAAGGAGCAGTACATCACACTGTACAGAAGGAGCTGTACATCACACTGTACAGAAGGAGCTATACATCACACTGTACAGAAGGAGCTGTACATCACACTGTACAGAAGGAGCAGTACATCACACTGTACAGAAGGAGCTGTACATCACACTGTACAGAAGGAGCAGTACATCACACTGTACAGAAGGAGCTGTACATCACACTGTACAGAAGGAGCAGTACATCACACTGTACAGAAGGAGCTGTACATCACACTGTACAGAAGGAGCAGTACATCACACTACAGAAGGAGCTATACATCACACTGTACAGAAGGAGCTGTACATCACACTGTACAGAAGGAGCAGTACATCACACTGTACAGAAGGAGCTGTACATCACACTGTACAGAAGGAGCTGTACATCACACTGTACAGAAGGAGCAGTACATCACACTGTACAGAAGGAGCAGTACATCACACTGTACAGAAGGAGCAGTGCATCACACTGTACAGAAGGAGCTGTACATCACACTGTACAGAAGGAGCAGTGCATCACACTGTACAGAAGGAGCAGTGCATCACACTGTACAGAAGGAGCTGTACATAGTCTGTGGACTTCACATGATCACATCTCTCAGGCAGGGCCATCTCACACACACACACCCACACACACACACACACACACACACACACAGTGGTCAATGAGATGCTGAACAGAAGATATTTACAATGTAGGGAGCACCCTGCATGTAAATATCTTCTGTTCAGCATCTCATTGACCACTGTGTGTGTGTGTGTGTGTGTGTGTGTGTGTGTGTGTGTTTTTGCGTGCACGCGCATGCGTGTATTTGTGAGTGGCTGTTTGTGTGTGTTGGTGTTAGTCTTCAATAAACACCATTCACCTTAATAGTTCAGTAGGAGAGCTCAGTGTGTAATTTCCTGTGCTATGCCACAGTGGCAGGGCGGCTTGGTGGCATGGCAGCGTGGTTGCCATATCTCTAATAACACAGCAAGTCCCAGTCTTCTGGGACTGCTTTTGCAGTGATAAAAAGCACTTTTAAGAACCCCTGTGTGACTGAATGTTGAGAAACTTTACCCAATTATGTGGCTCACAAAGGAATGACCTTTTCACGAATTTTAGGAAATATAATGAATTTTTGGTCAATGTTTCTCCAGTTGTCAGATTCAGGCTTTGAGATGAAGTAAGGCTAATTATAGACTGGTTTAATTTTCATGTTGGTTGTTGCTGTTGGCGTGGCAACGTTAACTTATCACTTTAGTCCATTCTTTCTAATATATATTTTTAAAATTTATGTGTATGCATATATTGTGTTTTTCATCTCTTTACGGTGTCATTTACCTTGCAACAGCTGCTGTAGTACAGAGGAAGACGGAGCGTCACGGAGCTTGTGGGCTACATCTGACCCCTTTGATAATGAGAGATAAATATGAACAGATGCGTCAGGCAGGCACCTTCACAGGGCCGAACGCCTGGATTCACACTGCGCCGTTAAAGCAGCTTATTACTGCAGCGCACGCCGCAGTCTGTGCTCATTAGGAGCTGCCCACATTACACGCTGCTCTCCGTAGATGCTGATGCTTTTAAAGATGTTCTGTAGCTTGACCGAGCTTCAGTCAGACTCCCTTTCACACATTGTGCCTGTCATCCTTCAGCCTGTATGTTAAAGCTGTCTCCGGATTCAGGCTCTCCCGACAGCTTCTGCTGTTTCCATGCGATACGATGCCAGTAAAATACACAGAGAAGAGCCATACGTACACGGGACGTACAGGGGACATACACGGGACGGCGTTTGTATATGACACGAGACCAAACTGGGCGTTGCATCCAGCTGGAAACACTTATTCTTTTCGGTGAGATGTAAAATCAGCAGGGAGATTAATATCTCAAGGAGTTGCTGATATTTTTTGGGTTTGCCAGCTGAGCTGGTTCCAGTAAAATGCGGCATGCCCAGTTCAAGCTCGGCCTGTAAATGTTAACGACTTCCAAACTGCGTAGATAGAATCTCAGGTCTAATTAGGGATTTTGCTGTTTCATCAAAAAGTAAAAATCTATGGCTCGCAACAGCTAACAAAACAGCTAACACCTTCCACAACCTGCGATTATAATCTAAAAAGACATCAAGGCACTGCAGAGGTTTTGTCTACAGTAAGATGATCTCCTCGACACACCCACGGATATACTCGGAATGCTCGAGAGTTTGCAACAAGAGTAAGATCATAGTGAACCTGAGTAGTATGGAAAGGGAAAACCATGAGGAAATGTTAGGTGTTTTAATGTTGCAGAGTTTACTGTTGTAGAATGGTTTGTTATAGCTGGCAGGCAGAATGAACTCCATAACTGAAATACGCTCAGATCAGCTGGGCTTAGCCCAAAGTCACTGGGCTCATGACGTCCCATTCCCATGCACTCGGTACCTACGGTTTTTGGGCCTGCTCCTTGTTTCCTCGGGCTTGCTTTTATTAGATCCTACTGTAGCTCAGCCATTTGGAGGTGAGCACACAGTGTTTACCTGCATATGTTATACTTCAATGCATACATTCTGAAGTAAAGTGAACCATTAATCTTTAAAGATTCAAAGAGACAGGCTTTCGTAAACTATTCGGCCTCAGATTTACTGTAATCCTGTTTGCCTGTTCGCTTTTCCTAGAACGCATATTCATAGATAGACATGAGCAACTGCCTTGGCGACAGCCAAAACAGGAGGTTGTTGGTGTTTCAAAAACCAGGACAGAGGACAACAACTATTCAGACTCTAAATGTCAGACCTTCGGTGACCTACTCTTGATATTTCCATTCAGAAGTTACATTCCGTGAAACTGTGTGAGAATCTGTGCTCAGCGTCTTCTTTGAGTCCACAGCCTCTAAATGAGGATTGATTTAAAACGCACATTCAGAAAAGCAGAAATCAGAAAACCCACCAGGCCCGTACTTGCTGGCAGCTCTGAAGAGGATCTAATTTTAAGCGGAGTTGAGATTCGGTGTCACTGCACATCAGTGGTTTAATCGTGTGAAGTCTTATCTGGTTCAGATCTGCTGAGGGCCTAACTCATGACAGAGAAACCTCTACATCTGCTTGTCTATCTTGAAGGTTCACAGTGATACATCATTTGGCCAATAAAATCGCTCAGTATTAAGTTTACACAGATTTATCGGCCGTTGGCAGCAATCCCACTAATAAAGCACTCAATGTAGAATGTAGCACTGAGAATGTATTTCTAAATGCTAAGAAAACCCCAGTTAGCAGCGTGATATTACTTTGAACAACTAAATGACGTGTGTGGCACAGTAACACTAGTAGCGCACTACACGCACTACATGAATGCAGGCCTAAGTATGGATGTGAACATATGGAAGCCAGATCTCAAGGCTGCAGCTGTCTTAGCTGTCTCAGCATAATTTATTTATATGTGGCTCGTTTTATGGTTCGTGTATATATTGTTTATATATTATATTTAAATTACTACCCAAGTTCTTTTTTTTTTTTTTTTTAGCTGAGTACATCTGACATTTGAGAACCGTCAGTCATATTTGACACTCAGTGACTATATCAGTCAGTATAGCACTAAGTCTAATTGTTAATTTTGAACATATAGCATTACATCAACTGATATTTTTGGTTCATCAGAATATGTATAAACTATTTTAATCTATCTATCTATCTATCTGTCTGTCTGTCTGTCTATCTATCTATCTATCTATCTATCTATCTATCTGTCTGTCTGTCTGTCTGTCTGTCTATCTGTCCATCTGTCTGTCCGTCGGTTTCTCTCTCTCTCTGCTGGTCTGATGTTGAGTTTTGGCTGATAGGGTGGAGGGAGGCCTGGCTGTGTTCTGCCCCACCCTGCGCACTGACTAAGTCTATGTTCATTGTCCTATTGATTGATTTGCTGTAGCCACGCCCCCCCCCCCCCCCACTCTCCTGCACTTTGCTGTGAATGTTGTTCAGCCGTACTGTCACCATTATTGTTTCTCTCTTTCTATCCTTCATTCTCTGTCTCTCTCTCTTTATTTTCATCTCTTCCCCTTGGACTCAGTATTCAGTACCCCTGTCTCTGCCGAGCCCACCCCCCTCTTCTTATTTTTCATTCTTTTTTTTTTCAATTAAATAAAATTAATGAAACGCATATTAATAGATGTTCAGCATGGTCAGTGTCTGTAGTGGCCTATAATAAACTCATTAAGAATATATAATAAAAATAATGACAATGACATAAAATATCTAATGTCAGTATTTAAAATAAAATAATCACAATGACAATATCATATCAATATCATATCAATGGATATTTCTTATTCTTATTACTTCTTATTGATAAGATTCACTGTGTCAACTCCTTCCCAAATCTAACATATTAAAAATGTTCAAGCAAAATGTCTCTTTTTTATTTATATTTTGGGCACTACAGGTGAAACCGTGTTTGATGTTATAGTTCTATTAGACCGTAGTGCTCACATAGTGCTCACACTCCTCCTGACTGCCAACTTTTGTTTTATACTTTTCTCTCTAGTCTTACTTACTGATTGTTTGTTTTGTATATTGTATATGTCTGTCTCTCTCTCTCTCTCTCTCTCTCTCGCTCTCTCTCTCTCTCTCTCTTCCCCATGTCATAACACAATACTTCTCCACTCTTGCCTCCTCAGATGTGGCAAGAGCGATTGAGCTCCTGGAGAAGTTACAGGAGTCTGGTGATGTTCCTGGTCACAAGCTTCAGTCTCTGAAGAAGGTTCTGCAGAGTGAGTTCTGCACCGCCATTAGGGAGGTTAGTACCTGATAACCTGAGAACCTGTGTACCTGACAATCTGTGTACCTGATAACCTGAGTACCTGAGGACCTGTGTACCTGAGAACCTGTGTACCTGACAATCTGTGTACCTGAGAACCTGAGTACCTGAGTACCTGACAACCTGTGTACCTGACAACCTGTGTACCTGACAACCTGAGGACCTGAGTACCTGAGGACCTGTGTACCTGAGAACCTGAGTACCTGAGAACCTGTGTACCTGAGAACCTGTGTACCTGACAACCTGAGTACCTGATAACCTGAGTACCTGATAACCTGAGTACCTGAGTACCTGACAACCTGAGTACCTGAGAACCTGTGTACCTGAGAACCTGTGTACCTGATAACCTGAGTACCTGAGAACCTGAGTACCTGTGTACCCTCTACTTAAGCCACAATTTAAAGCCAAATCAAACTTCCTCAAATTATTAACGTCAAACTCTATATTCTTTTATCATGATCCATGAATGAATATCTGCAGTTATTATATGTCTATAGACCATCTCAAAGACCTTTCCCTGTTAAAAACATAGTTACTTTTATTTTATTGTCATCATACAAGTACTTTAAAGTTGATCTTACTTGTGTGTCCAGAATTAGACAATAATATTAAAATTAAATGTTATATAATTGCTAAAACAAAGTTTGAGTGGTTTTTGTGAAATTGATAATGAATAGTCTCTGAAGGAGGTCTGTGGTTAAGTGCATAAATGCAGACTGCCTCACCTCTGCGTACAAGGCTGCGTTTGGAGTCTTTGGCAGCACCTCAAGATCTTAAACCATCTATGGGAAACTGATCTATATGAAAGTGATGCACTGTTAAGAGCTTTTAAACTCAATTCCACAGCCTGTCAGAACAATGCTTCTCGAACAGGTGTAATATGCTATATCTTTCTGGTGTGTATTAAAGTTCTGGATGCTGCTTTTCAACTGAGCTCTAATCTGCTTATTACACAGAACTGTCCTCCAAATAACTGGGCAGCATTGCGGTGCGCGTCTCGGCGGAATGCCCGGATAATAACGGTCCTAAATCTCACTGGAACGCCCGGATAATAACGGTCCTAAATCCGCCTTTTTACGACGACTGTATGAAGCCACATTTCTCCTCTGACCTGTCAACTTTCCAGGAGCCCTGCAGGGCGTTATAGCAATGTCTAGGAAAGGTTTCTGCTCCATTCAGGCTTGGGCTACACCTGAGCCAGGTTGCCTTGGCTGTAGAGCGCCGGTGTTCCCGGTTTTGATATGTAAAGAGCGGTCGCCGATGGACCGGCCACGTCTCTCTGACGTCCAGACCGGGATCCTCAGCTCTCTGTACCTTCCACACTGTAGCCATCATGCACTAGGGCAGATGGCTGGCTCTGCCCCTGCTGTGTGCAGAATGCAGGCCAAAAAGGGGAAACAGATGCCTATAAATGTAGTGCCTGTTGCAGGGATTGTTGCCTGTTCACACCACAGCTGTGTGCCACGTCAATGGAGCTCTAATAGTGGAGTTGCTGTTTAGCTGAGAAACAAAAGAAGGCCCTCTGTGACGTTCTCTTATTGTTTCACTAGCAGGGCATGAGAACACAAGTGTAAGATGGTCACACTTTTCCCATCTGGAGCTCGGCTGTTGTTGTCTGGCAGCAAAACCTTTTGTACCTGAGTGTTTCATGTGTTGTATGACTTTAATTCAAACCCTTTTGTGCACGCATGCGTTCCTTCTGTCCGAGCTCAATGGAGTGTGTGAGAATGTGTCGTTTACGCAACGACAACACGTGTCCTCTCTTCAGTAAGGCAGCGATGTCTGTAAGTGGATCAAAGACCCCACAAGTCCACTGCTTCACCACAGACAAGAGGACCACCCACACAGTGTGTACAATTACAAATGCAAATGTGGGCAGGAGAACAGGGTTATTATGGACACAGAGCTTAGTCAGTCATGCCTGTGTCTCTGCTGCAGGGCGTGAGTGGGGAGGCACACTGGATAAGAGCTGTGTGTGTGTGTGTGTGTGTGTGTGTGTGTGTGTGTGTGTGTGTGTGTGTGTGTGTTTGTGTAAAATAGCCTGATTGTGCCATGCTCTATACATGAAGTAGTAATGCTGCCTTAGCTAACAGTCAGTACCAGAGAGTGTAAGAAAGAGGCAGAAAGAGAACACACAGAGATACTGTCCACACACACACACACACACACACACACACACACACACACACACACAGAGTCGCTCTCGCTCTCTCTCTCTCTCTCACTGCCCTAGGAGACAGACCACAACAATAACACCAGACATATCACTCATTTTCCCCACTGTGAGATGGAGTAGTCTAGCTATCTCAGTGTGTGTGTGTGTGTGTGTGTGTGTGTGTGTGTGTGTGTTAGTGTGTGTATTTGTTTGCTTGTCTATTCTCAAAGGAAAAGTTGCAAGGAAGCCTTTTGCAATTTTCTTGACAACATAATGACAAAGACTCCCAATGCAGAAATATCGTGTTGGGGGGGTGGTAAGACCAGAATGGGCCCAAAGGCCAGGCTAGCATCATTGGTAAAGCACAGTTACAGCAGTGGCTCACTAACAACCACCAATGGCATTTTACTCTTAATACCAAGCTCACCGGCAGTACCACACCATACACTAAAAATGAACTCAGAACATCTTCCATGCATCACCACTCCAAGCACTGACATCTTCTAGATTGGAGGTTCCTGTAGCAGTCCTCAGGGATATCTGGCTTCTCAAGCTCCCCTTAGTGAAGGGCTGCACTGCTGTTGATTACTAGGGCAATGAATCTCATGACCTGTGATAGAACAAAACGTCAAGTGTTCCTTTATGTCCTGTGCCATGTGCATAGTGGAATGCTGAGCTGAATACAGACTACAGCCAGTCTCAGTCTGTACACACTACAGCCAGTCTTAGTCTGTATAGACTGTAGCCAGTCCCAGTCTACAGCCAGTCTCAGGATCCGACTGCTACACACACACACACACAAAAAGAAATGAAGCTACAGGGGTCTTGGATGCTCATAGACTCTGGACTAACACCAGAAGGCAAGGGTACTGGCAGATGAAACTGAACCTGTCCCTCCAGAACAGGGTTGTCTTGCCGGCCCCCTCGGCAGAGACGAGTGTTCCATCGGCAGTGTTCCAGGCCACGTGGGAAACCATCGCTTACCCTAAAACGACACCAGGACCAGTCTGACAACAGCGCCTTTGAAAGTCAGCCAGTGCTACGGAATAAGAGAAAGCTGGAGAAAGCTGCCTGCGCTGAGACTCAGCTCATACGAAATAGGTGGTAGCTCCAGAAAGAAGGTAAAATTCAGTTCTACCCTGACACAAATAACACTTAAGCTCTCCACTTTCCAGTTAAGACCGTGAGTGGCCTTCTGAGACTCAGCACCCCTCCCAGCTGGTCAGCACGGTTCTTCTCAAATAGGAGATTTTGACGCGCCATACAACCCGCATAACAGTTCGGAGTTGACCGCATCGGTACACGGAGACTCCGTCAGCTGTGAGCAGCATGAAAAACCGGAAGAGGTCTTCTTCATGGAGATCCTGCTGAGGTCCCAAAGACCCCTGGTTATGTCCTCACCTTTATCTGTCTTCTTTCCTGCTCACAGCAGCGTTCAGCTACAGCTTGTTCTACAGCCTGTTTCGTCTCAAGCCAAGCTATGTACGTTTGCAGTCCATGTACGTGTGCAGTGTGCAACCTGCTGCTCCCTCTTCGCCCACTCTGCTATAGTCAAGTCAAGTCCAATTTATTTATACAACGCTTTTTATAACAAGTGGCATCACAAAGCAGCTCTACAAATGTCCGAGTCCAAACCCCCAGTGTGCGAGCCAAGCGTGACAGTGGCGAGGAAAAACTCCCTAGAGCAAGAGGAAGAAACCTTGAGAGGAACCGGGGGCACATCCTACCCTGGCCGACAACAGACACCACAATAGTGACAATATAGCCATGCTGTAGCTTGTATGAGCTGCATTGCTCTCTCTGGGCTCCCGGTATGCATGCCTCTCAGGATTGTATGCATGCCTCTCAGGATTGTAAGCATGCCTCTCAGGATTGTAAGCATGCCTCTCAGGATTATCAACGCGTTTTGCTGCCTAAGCTTTCTGATTCCTTCCAACATGTTCGTTGAGGTTGTCTGTGTCTGCAGAGCCTCATGGGTCTCCACTCCAGAGATTACCAAGCCTGTCCACACATATGCAAGGTGCACACTTATGCACGCTCATGCACACTTATGCACGCTCATGCACACTTATGCAAGGATATGCAAGGTGTACTCACCTACACCACCAGTGTAAAGAACTGTGGATTAACGGTAACATAGAAGGGCACTGATTCAAAAAAAGCAAACAGCTGCCACAGTTCTCTTCTATACCCTTAACAACCCAACGCCACCTTCAATTTTCCCTGGACTGCCATGAGGTAATTGTCAAAGAAGGCAAACGTCTGGATCATGTCACGCTCAGAAGACAGAGACGGAGTCGTTCGCAGGCATAATCCAATAAATAAAGGTAAAGGACAGTCCAAACACAGTTAAAAAACAGGCGTAGGTTGATAACAAGATAGCAGCAAACCCAGGCAGGCAAAGCACAAACAGGACGGGCCAGAGGGCAAACCAGGGACACAGGAAAAAGATCCGAACACACAATAGCAGACAAAATACATGCGAGACCGAGACCAGCTCACAAACGAGATTAAGCAAGCAAGACTTCACAATGTGAAAGCCAGCCAAAGGAGAGTGCCGGTGGCATGAAGAACAGAGTAAACGAGGGAAAGAGAGAGGAAGAGAGGACAGGCAAATAAACAAAAAGGGAAAGAGAAAGGAAAGGGAGAGCACCAGAGAGAGAGAGAAAACACTGAGAAAGTAAGACAGAAAGAAACAAAGACCGAGAAATGAAGATGAGTAGGCAAATATTGCTCGGCAGCAGGTCAGTAGTGACTAACAGAACATGAGGCACTAGGATGTCGGAGAGGGTCACGTACGTCAGCTCCGCTCACTGCAGGTGCTAAACCACACCAGATAGTAGCCACATAAACCAGCAGTGCAGTTATGCATTTTTACTGTGATTATACTCATTATCACAGCATGATTATACTCATTAATCACAATTATCAGAGATTGTAGGTTTCAGGGCAGATTTATAACACATAAACAAGTAACAGCATTGTGTGTTATCGGACTGCTCAAAGAACATTGAGTAGACAGTATTGGGGAGTTCTGTCTTGAATGTGTGCACTGTTTATCTAGCACTTACTAACTGATAGAGAGTTTAAAGTGGTCAGTGTACTAAACCACACCAGATAGTAGCCACATAAACCAGCAGTGCAGTTATGCATTTTTACTGAATGTGTGCACTGTTTATCTAGCACTTACTAACTGATAGAGAGTTTAAAGTGGTCAGTGTACTAAACCACACCAGATAGTAGCCACATAAACCAGCAGTGCAGTTATGCATTTTTATCTCCTTTTTTTAGTCGACTGTTTTATTATTTTTTCATTCACATTCTTTATTGGCTGACAGGTGCCCTCTGAGGTTTAGTTTCCTGCTGTTTACATGTGGGCTTTAGAAAATGAAAGCAAAACAGCTTGACCCTTATTTATATTCATTTATTTCTGAGACACAATTACACATGCGTGCACGCGCGCACACACACACACAGAGTCGCTCTCTCTCTCGCTGACCTAGGAGATTCTACAACACAAACATGGGGCCTAATCATAAACGTTTATAAAGCTTTTAGTACTGGATAAAGATAAAATTTTAAAAAATGAAAAAAGATAAAATTAAAAAATACAGTGGCATTTTAGGCACTTATACTTACAAATATAGTGCCCAATAGCTTTCACGTGTCAAGAAATATTTGGCTTAAATATAATAATGGGCAGCAACATTCAAAATTAGAATATGTGAAATGTGTCAGAAGGTGCGGCGATGATGGGGATGCTTCAGCCAAAATGCTTCTTATCTAAAGAGTTCACAATGCCCTTTCACCAGCTCTGGTTTGGTACTCACTCGTCCTTGTTGCCTCTCCTGATCCCAGACACTCGGCCGGAGTGTCGGAGACGGTGTCGGAGGTGACACGTTGCGGCTCGAACCCTCCCAAACCCCAGCCGATGAGAGACGCTCCAGAGCTCCTTCGGGCGGTCGCACAGCGGTGGCGTAGGAGGAATGACACAGCAGTCAAATATGTCTTAAATGGAGCAGTTGATACGAGATTCCCATACCCCAATTTGAAACGGCCCTTGAGGTTTCCGTAGCTATAACCATACTGGGATGGAAAATGTCACTTATTCCCGGCCTTCTCCAGTACACAAACACCAACATTCTGGGATGAGTAGTTGACTTTGCAACGTTCGGGAAAGGGCCTGACGAGGTCACCAACACAGCACTTGCTTTTGTTGGTGCCGGTCAGGAGACGTTGGGTTCTTGCGTCCTGAACCGCATTGACAGTGTGGGTCTCTCTCTGTCTTCCACCATCAGGTGTACCAGTATATGCATGAGACAATAACCGTCAACGGCTGTCCAGAGTACCAAGCTCGTGCCACAGCAAAGGTAAGAACACCGCTATTCTCAACCCGTCTGCTCTGTTATTAACACCGACTGCAGTTAATATAGACAGCGATGTTGCGATTCCCACCTTTTACAGGAGTCGAATAAAAGAAAGACATAACAGAATGTGGATACGAAGGATTACACGTTTTCTCCCCGATACTGTAAAGCGTCGAAACAGATTCGACAAGATTCAGCAGCAATTATCCAAACACGAGGCGCTGCCTCTATAGAACGTCTCTTTCACATTTTGCCTTGGGAGATGTGCGCACTTGTGAGAGGGATAAAGAGGGAGAAAGATGACGTGTAGGAAGGAGAAGTGGGCTGAGCACAGGAGAGCTCTGCGTATGAGCCAGAACCTCAACATCGCGTGTCCATCAGACGGACGGGCTTCCGAGCGGTGCGGTCGAAAAGTATTTGCTCATCACCTGGTGACTGTGAGTTCGGTTCCTGATGATGCCACAGCCATCTGTGGCCAAGATACCGAGAGAGCAAAACTGGCTACGCTCTCAGTGTGGCGTAGAGACTCTCCGTGTCTCCCCGTCAATCGCAGTGACACTGGCCAATCATGCGCCAGAAGAGGTGGAGAGTGCTGTCTTCCAAGTGTGTAATACCGCCCCCCTGACGTTACAGGCTGCCTCTTGAATAGATGGTGTTTGGCTGCATGTGCATGTGCCAGCCTCTGGCATTCCCTGGTTGGCAGCTGGGTCAGGATAGGGAAGAACTATCTGATGGTGGGAACTGGTTCCTCCATCTATAGGGAAAAGAAAAAAGTTTACAAAGAAAGAGAGGGACATGTAAATGCCGGAAGGTGCACTATGCCAGATTACGGACTAGTGCTGTTGTCCAAGGATACCCCCCCCAAACACACTCTCTGATAGCTTCACTGAGAGATGGAAAAGATATTCACTGAGGTTGTGTCTCTGAACTCAGTAAGCAGCTAAGCCAGCGTTCACTTTGTAATAACCTACTAATAATCCGGAGACAAGGGAAATGAGCTAACAGACTCTGGAATTTTCAGTGGAAGTCTAAATGAAGTCTAAATAAACATTATTCATTTCAAGTGATATGTACACTGGTCCTAATATTCTAGACAATGACTTGCTCTGCATAACTACTAATATCCAGGGTTTAGATGTGTACGTATTTTTGGTAGTTTGGAGGTGTGTGAGGATTCATCGTCTTGTCTGTTTTATGATAACAGGATAATTCATTTATGCTGTGCATGCAAGTGCGAATTTCAATGAGGCAACGTCCTTGCCACTGCTACACTGAGACGAATAATTATGGCTTCTCTTTATTCCCTGTTCCAGTTGACTTAACGTTGCTCCTTTAAATGTATTTAGAAAGAAATCGGAATTAGCACAAGTTAAATCTACAACTCAGTGAGACAGTGTGCACTGATATTACACTGAATGAAGCAGTATGGGAAGCTTCCGCTTTTGGAAAATGATGTGGCTTGTTTTTAATTCAGCCAGATGCTTCATGGGGCAAATCCAGCCCCATCTGTAGTATAAAACAACAGAGCAGGGCGGTAATTACAGTGGCCCTGAAGTATCCTAGCACTCCCCACCTGGTCCCTTGGAAAAACTGCAACAATTCCATATGAAACAAAATCCCAGAGGCACCAGCATGGAAGCAGTGAAACCAGGCACCACCCAGCATGCGTGCAGTTCTGGACTGTTTCCAAAGCTTAGTGCATAGATGTACCGTTGCTGTGAAAAGATGGCAGCGTGCTCTGGGACTCCATCACCAAGAGTGCTCTCGAGCTAAACTACTTTGGGATGGGTCTCATTACCAAGATATCCAAGTGCATTTTAAGTGTATATCTGTATTATATCTGAGTGCAGTTCACCCCTAGCAGCAGACTGCAAGAATCACAATCTGTTTTTGAGTTGAAAGGCCACGGTTTTTGACAGCTACAAGAGCCCCCAATGGATTTCTGGGAGATCTGCAATTTATTATTATACTGTACCCACGCAACTAAGCACTCATTTTAGGGCATTCTTAACATGATAAGGTTTCTAGAAGCCTATTTGGCATGCGCTGCACACAGATGGGCATCTTCGGACTTTTACCACTGCCAAACTCTTCCAACAGCAACCACATGGCATCCTCACATGATACTGGAAGGAGCCACTTATATTTCTAGGGTCTGTCTAATACAGCTTTGAGAAGGCATCTAGCTTGTCAGAAATGGTGTTCAGTGTGTGTTGCCCCATGCCACTGTCTCTTTAAGCAGGAGAGAGGCTGTGAAGGTTGGGACCCTGCCCTCCATATGTGGAGGCAGCTTCACGCGTACAGCAGACAGCACGACAGCGCCAGGCACTTTAACCACCAAGCGATTCAGCGCAGAGATACAGAGGAAGGATGGTTTGAGTCTTGGAGATCAGAACACCCCTGGTTTTGCCTCGTATGCATCTGCTGGCTCGTGCCCTCAAAAGCTCTGAAAATGTTTGCTTTTTGTCTTCTCTTTCTGGAGTCGGAAGGCGTTAATAATGAGGTGCAGCACTTCACAGGGGAGCACCTGTGGCTACAGCCTGAATACAAGTTTGAGAACTTTAGTGTGTTTTTTTTCATCTGGTTGTTGGACGTCTCCGCTGAACTAATATCCTCCAGCTTGCAGCTTGCTGAGACAACATGGGGGGATATCAGAGCCGTTGTTTCAGCCGAGTTCCTGATTTAAGCAGGCCTTGCGAAAGGGATCGGTGCTGGCCTCTTGTCATGAGGCAGGAAAACGCTGCCACGACCAGAAAAGCTTTGTTGTAGGCAAATCTTGCCTGAGAAAAATTGAGTTTACTTCTGATTAAATCACTAGCATAGCCATTTTTGGTTTTGGCTTGCTGGTTTACATGCTGGTTTAACGGACCATTTTAAGTATATATCATAAAGAAGGGGTTAGGCAAATAGGCTTCCAAGCCAGTACACATATAAAGAGAAATTTGATTTTCTGCCAAAAATAATAAACTCATTAACTAGTCGTCTAATAAAGGAATAGATAAATAAACAAACACACTTTCTAGAGTCTAGTGAACGTAGGTTTCTCATCAACATACTGTTTCCCCTGTCTGCACTTGGTATTTCCCAACAGGCCACAGTGGCAGCTTTTGCAGCCAGTGAAGGTCACTCCCACCCCCGAGTGGTCGAGTTGCCCAAGACTGATGAGGGGCTGGGCTTCAACGTGATGGGTGGGAAAGAGCAGAACTCTCCAATCTACATCTCCCGCATCATCCCTGGGGGCGTGGCCGAGAGGCACGGAGGCCTGAAGAGAGGGGACCAGCTCCTGTCTGTCAACGGAGTGGTGAGTCCCTGCAGAACAAAGCCCACGTTTGCTCCAGACAACTAAACCAGTGGTTCACTTAACGAATGCTCAACTGAAGTAAAGGAGACCAGCTGTAACCTGAAATGCACCTCAAAGTGTATCAATATGTGGCACTTTCTCATTTAGTGGTCAAGGACTTTTTGACAACTTAATTAATACAGATCATTCTGGAAGGGGCATCGGCATCGTTGACGGCCAAGTGATTTCATGTCGATCTCATTGTGCAAACACTTTTGACAGAATTTCCTGGGCTGACCAGCCCATATTGCTACACAAATACAGAAAACAAGACAAGCAATTGCATCCAAACGTCTGCAAGCATAGCCACGATCAAATCTTGCTATTGGAGCGGTGGTCTGTCTCTAAATCCATAATCTCTCAAAGTTGTTCTGGGGAGTTTTAATCCAGAGATGGTATCTTTTAGGGGTTGCAGTCTCAGAACTGATGTTTAAAATTCTGTGTGGCTGCACGAAGCCATCTAAAAGTTCGCTTATCAGATTAGCAATTCCTGCGGTTTCTATTTTAGCCCACCACAGGCTGGGAGACCGGGACCTTGTCATTCAGGTCGTGCTTGTCTGCTTAACGCCTCAGCAGTTTTTACTGTGTGTTTACATTTAGACCCTTCAGCAGAACTCTGCCATCACCATGGAAACCTTACCCTTATGTTAGCCCAATTAGCTAGACCCCATCGAGGTAAAGTATGGGTCATTAAAATACAAATTCACACAAAGTACGAGAGAATTATTTTTCTCGTTTAATGTATTTCTCCGTGTTAGAGCAGGGATCTGCCAGGAGGACTGAGCCGCAGTAGTCCAGTTCCGAGGTACTAAGCAGGTAGCTGGGTGGCAGGTCTGGGAAAAAAAAAATCTTCCTGGTGTTGTACATGTGGAACTGTGCGTGTCTAGGTCATGCTTGCAACATGAGCAGAGATAGCTGGCTGTCCAAGACCACACCCGAGATTCATGCATTTTCAGATGTGATCAGGAGAGTGCACAAGTTCATGGCATGCGCACATACCTCCAAAAATATGTCAGAGCCCAGTAACTGAGCTCGGTCGGGACGTAACGCTGAGCATGGTGATGGAGGGTGCTTTTGTGAGGAGCAGCATTTATTGTGCTCAAATCCATTCTAATCCGTGGTAACATAGTCCAAAGTCAAAAAGCCAGAAGACAATGAAGAATAACCGCAGTGCATGACCAAGCCAAAAACAAAAGACACAGAGCAGAACACAGCAGTAAGTATAGCAAAAGCAAACACAAGGAGAACACACAAAGATATTCAGAATACATGGAGTTGAAAAGCTGGTGATTTTAACTACTATATAAGGAAACAAAGCAGGAAAATGTGGTGTATAAATACACAGGATCAAAGAACAGAATCTAGGAACGTTTGTGCCCAATAAAGGTCAAAAACAAAAGCACATGGCACATGTCAACACGGGAACCATGACAGATGTTAGTAGCTGAGACGGGGCAGGATAACTGTGTGAGGACTCTCTCAGTGAGAGAGCAAGTATAAGAAAAGAAAAGCCATGTTGGACACCAGTAGAGCTTCTGTGAGGATCATGTGATCTGAGATTAGCATCCCTACAGGTAGGATGCGAGCCATGGCCATGCCGAGACCACGGGTGATGCCGCGAGTGGTGAAGGGGGCAGGGGAACATTGCGCCGAGACGTCTGCATGAGGTTTTTTGGAATTTTCTGGAGAGTGCACTGCTATGAGGCCAAACAGGCTGTAATTCTGGAGTCCATTCTGGTTTAGGATAAGAGGACAAAAACGTGTGTAAACCGCAAGAGTTTTAGAGGGTTAACAAAGGACAGAGGTTTGGTACATTATCTAATGCTGTGATATAAGATGGGATCCTGCAGGATTGGATGGGGTCAAGCAGAACTGTATAGTCACTTCTCTAGGAAGATGGGAAAAGAGGTCAGGGAATTCGGAGCGGGCTGGTCATACGGACAATGCGAGGGGCGGAAGGGAGGGATTATCGTGTCTTGGGTTTAGTGAGAAGGCTGGAGCTTGGCATGGATCAGATTCTGTCTCAGTGCGAGAGAAGAGCTACATCACACACCATCACGCTACATTCACTCTCTCTGAGATGCTCTTAGTTCTCTGTGGTTGAGAACACAGCCATGTTACAGCCAAGGAGCACACAGTGGGAGATCGAGATGAGAGGTAGTAGCGTTATCGGACAAAAGAGAGCGAAGAGGGGAACGGAGCTCCAGCCGTTTCCAGTGCTAGGGAAAAACGAGCATGAAGCTAAGGGCGTGCCGAATGCGCAGAAGTATGTACACGCGTGTTAAAAGGCAGGGCAGGGAGGGAGAGTTTAGCAGAAACGTAGTTGTGATCTGCATTACTGTCATGTGCCTGGCTATGTCTGCTTAACGTCAGGATCACTACTTTTCCTGCCCTGTCTGACAAAGGAAACTGGTTGAAGTTCAAGTCAAAGGATGACCCGTATTGCAGCGAATATTAACAACATTAAAATATGAAATGCTCTGTCTCTTGATAGCGATAGAATAAAAATAGATTAAAGAATAGGCAAGCAAACCTCCTGTTAGACTCTTAACAGGTACTTGCCTGTTACAGGACTTTCTCCTTTGCTCTGTTGTTACGGGTCTAGCGCTTGTGTTAGAGGTGTTACAACTAGACATGAACATAAAAGGAATCAAAAGACAAAAGAAAGAGGCTTGAATAATTAGGGGAACACGCTAAGGAGAAATATGCCACACGCAGGCATACGGGTTCAGCAATTGTATTGTTTATTTTCCCACCACCAACCAGGCTTGTGTATATAATGTTGGCGAGAGTACAATCCATAGACTAATACTTCCTGGGACACGAGGCGCCATAACGAAACAGGAATAAATAAAAAGAAAACGACTAGCTCCTGCCTAACATCTACTCTAAAGACTTTACTAGACTGTCTAAGAAAATCGGGAATTACAACATCTGGCACCAGGCCTCTTAGCTGAAAACTAACATCTAATACTACATGTAGAGCCATATATGCAATGTATGGGCACATCCATCTTACCTGCACTAGCACTGTTCCAAACCCAACGCATTTTACATATATCAGTATGGTTTAAACCTCTCCAACGGCATGGTTACAGTGTGCTTTGACTGCATGGATACAGGTGCCTTCATCCACCGAGCTCCTCCTATGATCCCCTGCCCCGAACTGTCATTGGTCCACTGAGGTATAATGCTCTCACCAATCGATCTTCTCCAGCAACTCGGTTCAGTGACGAAAAAAAACACACCCAAGTGAGCTCGCTTCCTGTAACGTTATTTATTTATTTATTGTTTTTCATTTGCTGGAAGAAATCCGTATCTTTCATTCAGTTTAGGGTTTTGGGATCTTTAATCCCTTTATTCCGTGGGATGAATAAGCGGGAAACACACTCCAGCTTGCCTCTGTGATAAATGCAGGCACAAACAGTAAATAAACGTAACAATAAATATATGGATAAAGTGGGAGTGGCTAAATCACGATCGAACGCAAGACTGAAATAATGTAGTGTCCCGCAAAAAAAAAAAATGCAGTACTTATCTGGCCATGCAGTACTAAAAAAGACAGAACACGCTAGTGCAGAAATTATTATTATAATTGTCTACTTGGTGGGGGAACAAGAGGGAAGTTGAATAGTGTCATTTGGGATGTGCTACAAGTTAAAATGTCTATAAATCTGTGACATATTCCACAGGCCTACCTCTAGACCCCATAGCAAAGCTAAGAAGAAGAACCAGAATGTAACGAATGCCCGAGTGCCGAAGGACGTGGAGCAGGAAGCACAGACTCTCTCGACTGAATGAAACATTTAATCATACAAAACAAAGACGATGGTGGCACTCACAAATAACATTAACGATGAACACAGACATACTTAACACTAATGACTTTAACATTTAACACAGGCTAGACAAACACGATTACTGATATTACATTCAGACGCTAACAAACAATGACCAACGGTGAGGCACGCACTGACACACGCTACCACTTAACCCCGTACAGGTGCGCGCCTTCATGAGGGTGTGGCTACAAACACGAGTGAAGCCCCCTGCCCGCGGCAGGCCGTACCACGTGACTCGTGGGCGGGACCGCCCCGTGACACAGAAAGGTGTTTTTCAGTGAGCTTGTGCCATCCAAAAGTTCCTTATGCCACTGATTAGGAGGTGCCGGAGTTAGATATGGAGAATGAAAAACAGCCGAGTAACAGTAGGTTCAGTAGGCTCTTGAGTTGAATTCCAAGCAATGCCACAGGCATCCAAGGCTTAGGAAAATATGTCACAGACTTCAAAAATGGATTTTTTACACACAAAAGGATGAAAGGATCTCTTTCAACTTTAATTTTTTTTTCCTCCTCCTAGGACCATAGTGACAAACTATCTCCTTTTTGAGTAGGGTTTCCAGTGTAATTCTCATTAAAATAAAGATGCGCTGGTTGCTGAACTAAGTACTGTCCCACGGTTCACATCTGTTAGGCTTGTAATCGAATTTCAGTTGTAGCAGCACTGCAGGACTGAAGCTGCTGTTAGTAAACATTCAAACGCACACATCAAAAAAACTCAGAAATAAATATGCAAGACTCAGAACAACGACAACAAATTAGAGTTCACCCGCCCATAACGCAGACTTCCCACAGAGCCAAGCATGTTTGTTCTGCGTCTCTTCAGAGCGTGGAGGGTGAGCACCACGAGAAGGCCGTGGAGCTGCTGAAAGCCGCCAAGGACAGCGTGAAGCTGGTGGTGCGCTACACCCCGAAGGTCCTGGAGGAGATGGAGGCCCGCTTCGAGAAGCTACGCACCGCCCGTCGCCGCCAGCAACAGCAGCTCCTGCTACAACAGCAGCAGAACCTCGGCGCGCAGCAGAACCACACGTCGTAGGTGAGGCTTTTCATTGCTTTAAGCTCCGCGTAGGGACCCGGGGGGTGGACACGCCTCCACCCCCGGCCCTGCTGGCCAGGAGGGGGCGCCAGGGAACTGGAGCCAGGCTGACCTTGTCACCACCGGCTCGAGCGGTGCACTGCCGTGACTGGCTCTGTTTGTGTAATTACACCGCGTGCATGCCGATGGATCAGCTATAACCTCAACAACAAAGAGCTGTATGAAAAAAAAAAACCGCTGAACTCGTCATCTTTCACTGAGTTCAGTACAGAATAGAATTCAGAGAGGGAACCACACATAAGGTTAACTATTGACAGTTTTTAAACATTATGTGAAATTAGTAGTATTAGTGTTATTTTAAGATCTCATTTATCATAAAGATCACACAAAGGCCATACAGATAACATACAGGGTATTAAAACTATAAGAATGGTTTTTATCTGTTTACACTCAAACCTGTATTTTTGTGGGGCATAGGTCATATGGGTCTGACTGGGTCACTGTTTTTGTGATACAGAAGCCAATAACTTGGTAAATACTGCTAGAGCTTATGGAAAAGTTATAAAGACATGTCCAAAAGACATTTACTTTGAACAAAAAGGATAGATGGAATGTTTACATTCACATTTTCAGCAATTTTGTAATGTATTAAGTCTACTAAGAGCATATGGATTGTGGGTCTAAATCTTCTTTTAAAACCAGCAGGGACATTGGTGGCTCAGTGGTTAAAGTACAGGACTAGTAATCAAAAAGTTGCTGTTTCAAGCCCCATCACTGCCACTGTTGGGTCCCTGAGCAAGGCCCTTGACCCTCAGTTACTCAGAGTTATGCATAATTGTAAGTTGCTTTGGATAAAAGTATGAATTGTTGTGATTAATTAGCATGTTCTCAGTCAGTGATGTTAGGAGGTTAATGTGTGTGCTTGGCTTGAACCAGACAAGAGCAAATATTTGGAACCACAGTGATATATTCCATTACTCTGGTAAACCACAGCATAGCAAGAGGAAGCACACTGTTCATGGGAAATTAGCCAATCAAAGTGTGTGCAATGCAATGTGAGACAATTGAAATGGAGCACATGTGTCTTATGCTTTTTGATCAGCTCAGGAAATACTACGGCTACTCAAGTTTTAGTTATGTCCTCTTATATAAATTAGATGATTCGTTAGGCCTGCTCATTACAAATAGGCCTACAAATAAATCATTTTGTTATGTGATTCCAGTTCGATGAATGTTAATAATCATATACATTTACAGCCATAACTGTGTGATGACTGTAATTGGTGCACATTTAAAGGATGACTTAATGTCATGATGAAAATGCACAGCTTAATATTTCGTGAAATTGGCAGAACCTGAAATTAGTAGCAAATTAGCAGGTTCGTTAACGCAGACCTCCTGTGTCCCTGCATCGTCCCTCTCTGTTGCTGCGTCTTACGGGCAGTGCTGTGCCCTTGCGATTTACAGCATGGACTGCTTTTTGTTCAAACCTTGTGCATGAAAATAGCAAGGTCACAGTGCTGCCCTTAAGACGAAGCGATGGCCTCTGCGCCCATGTATGGTTCATGATAATATCTTCAGAAATTATATAGAAAAATGTCATCATAATTTCCTTTTTTGACACTGTTGTAACTGTGCTCTGCTAGCATGGAAATAATCCACAATTTAAAAATCTTCTCCCTGTTACGCTACACATGTGACATTAAATTACCCATGAGGTAGTTAGGCCTCTGTTAGTTTTAATCTTCTGTTTCTGTAAACTGTGTGTGTGTGTGTGGGTGTGGGGGTGTGTGTGGGTGGGTGTGGGGAGGGGGCTCCCTCATTATTAGCCCTGGTGTTCGGACTAAAAAGCAATGCTATAGTAGGTAATGGGATATCTGCCCACAGACACACACGCGCACACACACACACACACACGCACACACACACACACACACACAGTGGTCGATGAGATGCTGAACAGAAGATATTTACAATGTAGGGAGCACCCTGCATGTAAATATCTTCTGTTCAGCATCTCATCGACCACTGTGTGTGTGTGTGTGTGTGTGTGTGTGTGGGTGTGTGTGTGTGGGTGTGTGTGTGTGTGTGTGGGTGTTTGTGAGATGGCCCTGCCTGAGAGATGTGATCATGTGAAGTCCACAGACTATGTACAGCTCCTTCTGTACAGTGTGATGTACTGCTCCTTCTGTACAGACACACACACACACACACACACACACATGCATACACTTACTTATGCTTACCCATTTCCGCATCAGTGTTTCAGAAATTAAAGACAACTTTGCAAACCAACCGTGTTCAAAAACAAAGCCTAGCTAAAGTTTTACCACTCTGTGTTCCCACAGAGTAATGCAAAAGGTGGCAAACATCATGTGTAATTATCCTGCCAACACTCACCAAGGCTTATCAAGGCTATGTTTTTAAGCCCAATCTAAAGTAAGCTAATAATTAACCACTACACGAAACTCACAACAAAAGGATAGCAATACAAAAAAAGAAAGGTCACTCCACAAAACAGATCTCCATTGAGATCAGTGCTGAGAAAACGACCGGCTGTCTCTTCAGACAGCGTGCTGAGCTCTGCTTTTAAGTCTCTCAGCTCTTCTTCTCTCCTTCCCGCTTCACAGGACGTTCCAGAAGATGACAAAAGTGAAGGATGTGAATTGAACTCTGCTGCAGCTTTGGAGCTCCTCAGTCTACAGCGATCCAGTCAGTGGGTCTGAAATGAAAGCGGCACTGGTTTCTGGTGAAGACCACCTCGCGTTCAGCGTACTACCTACATCTTCACCAGGTCACAGCCCTTATGATCTGTGTCCTGAAAGCATATACATTCTGCTCGAAAACGTATATGGTTACAGAAAAGACAGACCACTGCGTAGCTTGATGGTTTATGTGTTGATTTAGTCGTCCTCCTCGACCAGTTGCAAGTTGTGACCGTCTGTCCAAAAAAGAAAAATTCCCTCTTGTAGTCTGTGATAACATTAACTTGTGTTTCTAACGCTGACACTTTTTTTTTTTGCTGTTATGTTTATTTGTTGCCACAGCTGTGTACAATAACCTCTTAACGGATTCTTCTGGTGCTTTTGTCTGTGAGGAAGAAAATTGCTTTTTGTGTCAAACATGTCCTTGAGTGGATAAAACTGAGGTATTTTATACCATATTGTAGCAAGGAGTATTTTGTATAAAAAGGTAGATTTAGCAATAACACACTTAAGTGGGTTTTACATGCATTACTATAAGATTTTGGGTAAACCTAAATTTAAAACAAATCTGTGAAAGTGTATGACGGTAGCGCTGTGGCCCTTTAAAGGACAGGCTAGCATGTCCAAGGCCGACATGGTCAACACGACATGGAGTCTAGCGGCGCTATAAGGCCAGCAGTTCTGATAACTACTGGTCTTTCAGCTCTTCTAGCCGCCATTCTTCTGTAGCAATGGTAACGCCTTCGCCCAGCCCTGCCCTCTCGGTTATATGCGTCATTATTGGACAGAATGCTTGTACTCAGTGCTAATCAGTGATAGTTTATGCGACCCTCAGACAGTAGTTGGCAACTGGTGTGACTACTGCATTTATGAAGTTGTTGACTGATACAGTTTTTAAAGTTGCTGCCACACAGTTCTGAAGGAATTTCACAGTTGCAGGGTAACTGAAACGTAAGTACGAGATGCTCTATTTATGTTAGGACACAATTTACTGTTAATATACAGCCAATTATGAAAAATTCCTATATTATGTATTTCAAGACAAAAAGAATGTCAAACAGATTTATATATTATGTAGAGGCGGTGGTTTGGGGGATCATAACATAGTATTTTGTTATTTTTAAATTGTTATATTTTCTAATTGTAATCACAGAGTTTTAAACAGGCTATTAATTATGATCTTACTATACTGAATTTTACCATATATACTGCAATTAAT
>NC_137507.1:18705000-18730000 GCF_041902795.1 Electrophorus electricus
ATACCAGGCTCTGCAAGACGACACTTTCAGGGAGTAAATCTGCAGACGCTCCTGGCAGAAAGGGAACGAGCACAGCCCGCGAGGAATGCAGCGCCACTTGCTGCTTTTCTTCCAACCTCCTCAAACTGGATTAACTAAGACCGTAAAAAACTGGAGTGGGAAAAGCCAACTATCCGCCAACTTAAACCCCCTCTTGATATTTCCTCACAAATGTCCCCGACAAGTTACGTCTTAGAGAACAATCAGGTCAAAGAAACGTTTGTAGCTGTATGTGTCACAAAATTTGCCCCAAAGCCTCAGAGTGATGAGAGTCACATTAATTTATCATTACGTTACTGGCAATTATTGCAGGTTAATAATCATATTAATCAATGTAAAGATACAAAATTACTCTAATTACGACTAAAGCTTGTAGCGCGATTTTTTAAAAATCTCTTCCTTTCCTATTGTTTCCTAGACTCTGAAAAAGAAGCAATGCAAGGATAAAGACAATTTGGATGTCATGCTAATAAAATCTCCCTAAATCTAAGATGCCAGACTTAAAGCAGTAAGTTAATATGCCAGCGTATAAACGGACACAGATGTGGGCAACGATTTATTGTAGGTTTGCTGTGGCCAGGAGCTGTGGACAGCCATCGGCCCAGAGTGAGGGACAGAAGTGTAGATCAGAAGCCAAGAAAGCAGAAGACACTATGTTTTTGTTTTCCCTGCTTTGACACACCTGATCTAACTCATCCCGCGAAATCCCAAGGCTTTCATGAGCTGGCTCAGTTCCATTAGTACAAAAATATGCAGTGCATGGGGTCCTGAGGACTGGAATTGAATTCAGTTAAATGGTGTTATATTAGCACAATGTCACCCATGCTTTTAGGCTGAGGGCACAGGTCTGAGTGCTCCTTACATCCCAGGTTTAAGAGCACAGTATAGAATACAAGGTGGAACTACCTAGTATAACCGCAACACCGAAAGGGCTGGCAATTTAAAATCAAGGGTTTGACTAAAATTCCATTTCTCAAAGGCAGAGCTGCCCCACTGTACAGTTTAGTGCGTTCCCTAGCTGCACATCCACAGTTCCACTAACTGACCGCTTACGGAGCCTTTCTTTAGGAAATACCACTGCACCGCAGGAAGGACGACGCTAAAGTGCGCAGTGCGGGGAAACAGCCCGACCGGACTCTGGCGGTGATATTTACCATGCTGTCTGAGCAGGTGGACGAGGGGCTGGCCGGTTCAGAGCTGCTCTCTGCAGGCAAACCATAGTAGCTCTCCACGTGCTCCCTCAGAAGCTCCTGCAGGCTCTCGATATACTGGATGGCGTTCCTCAGGATCTCGACCTTCGGCAGCCGCTGGCTGGGGTTGGCTGAGGAGCAGCGGCGGAGGGCCTCGAAGGCATGGTTCACCTTCTTCAGCCTGCGCCTCTCCCGCATGGTGGCCGCCCGCCGCCTGTCCACGGTGCTGGCTTTGCGTTTGCATGCTTTGCATGCCCACTGCAGGCAGTGGCCCGGCTGGTGGAGGCCGTCGGGCGCACGGACGTGCTCGTCTTCCTCCGATCCAGCCAGCTCTGCCGAGGGGCCGAACTCCAGCGTCTCGGGCGAGGGGGCGCGGGCCCCGTCGTAGAAGGCCTGGCTTGGAGAGAAGATGTCCATGATGGTCTGAGAGAGTGCGGGGAGAGAAGGACCTGGCTGCTGAAGGTGGTGACCTTGCAGTATTGTGAAAAGGCTTCTGCCATACGACCCCCTCTTATAGGAGCCTGTGCACAGGCCTGGGCCCACATTGGCCAGCCCTGATGACCATGCCCCATTGGCCCAGGGAGCAGGGTGAGCTCAACCCCCCCCCCTACTCTGCAGCCCACTCCCTCGGCCCCTACACCCTGCTGGGATTCCCACATCTGCATGGAGGAGTGGTTTCTCATTCATCTGAACAGTTTCCCAATGCGATGGGCCTTGCAAGAGGGAACTGTCAGCACTAAGAGCAAAAAAAAAAGCACTTTTTAAAAAAACATTAATTATTTCCTTCTTAATTGTGACAAATCAATTGTACAGCCCAGTTGGCATAAAATATTTTGGAATCATATTTCAAAATCTTTTAAAAGTTAAATAATGTTTCTAACCATTTTACATTCCTTATTTCTATTTTATATTCTCGATTGATGTATTGCATTTGTTTTTAAGATGTCAGAATTTTACAATAAACAAATTATTGAATTTCAAAAGAGAAGAAATACATTTTGTTTATTTATAGTTTCTCTGTTATAAATCAAAAGAAACCCTCCATGAGAGCTAATTTTACGGCTGAAACAAAAAAACAACCACAAAAAAAAAAAAAAAAAAAAAAAAAGCCGTGTTGCAGATGCGGCCCAGCTGCACAGAGAGGTATAGCGTTTCAGACTTCGCACTGGTGGCTAAAGTCTGCCACTAGCCATGGAGGTGTCCGAGTCGGCTGGCAAACATCAGTAACTTGGTTCACTGGTCATTCACAATCATGCGTAAAATCAAACGCAACTAAGTGTAGCGCCAACTGTGCAAGACGTGACAAACAACATTTTGGAAAAGCTCGTTTTAGAAGGTTACAAATGATAAATGACAGCTCGTAAGGATACAATGCGGATATTTCTCACGACGTGTTAAAACCGTTTGGCCAGCGCAATCTCTGGGAACGGCGCGCACCTAAGAAAACACGGGCAGTAGCCGCCGCTGAATTGGCGCAGTAGTTTGCGCAGCGCACAGCTGAAGAAAGCATCGACAGGGGACAGTCCTCTTTAGCTCGCGTCGAGATCAAAGGCGACTGGCTGCGAACAACACCGACAACGAGAAAAGCTGCCAGGCAACGATAACCCAGTCTAAGATTGCGTAAGCACATGTTGAAAGCGCATCGGTCCTTGGAGTGTGTGTGCTGAGTGAGCTAACAAACCTGTGCTGTGGCTTGCAAAGTTGCTGTCGTCTCCTGGGGACCGCGGAGTTTGTTTTCACTGGGGGGCTGCAGTCAGGGGTCAGGAACCGCAGACATAACCGTAGGACATAAGAGGCTCTGTAGAGTTCATACAACACCAAGAACAAAAGTTTTTTACTGGAAACGTTTTGAATTGTTTATAGAGTGCTTGCTGGATAAAAAGGTGACTAAAATGGCGACAAAATGTCTAATTTCTTGCCTCTTACTCTTGGTTATGCTGTTATTTTTTTTCGTCCGCAGTAAGGTTTCATACTTTCTCGCCATGCGGACACAAGCCATAAGTCACCTTGTATGTAATTCTTTTTACAGACGCCACACCTCGGGAACATCAAGGGCATTGTGAAGGCCTGCCCTATATCTCAGAAAATCAAGGCTGATAAATAAAACCGAGGAATGGGACCACGCAACAACAAGCAACTTAATGATTAATTTGATTTGAGAGGTTTAATTTTATATCTACAAAGTATGTTTACAGTGCAAGGTCCTATCTGTGTTCTTGACTGATTGAGGGCTGTGAAGGGGTACATTTTTTTTATATAGACAAGCTTGGGAGACATGCCTGCACTACAAACAGTCAGCATCTGCATTGCATTCAAAACACGGCGAAATATCACGTTGTTTGAGTATAATAAGAGAGAAATATTCATTACCTCTTTTTGACCCCTTTCTCTTCCTACCAAATCCTCTTTTGCAGCTATTGGTATCATATTCAATTACACCATCCCAGTTTATGATTGGCAACAACACTTGCTTGGCAGAGAAAGGAAGTGACCTGCCAAGTCCGCTGAAGCTTAGAGTTGGCAGGATACACGAGGAAAGGCCCGTAAACAGCCATTCTCCTCCTCCTATACAAAACCACTAATCCTTGGAAATTACGCATATTTTGCTACAACTGCTCAGTGGTTTGTTTATATCTATATTTTTGAATTAAAATATTATATTATTCCCATAGCACCCTCGAAAGGTACTTGCAGACTCCAGTTTTGTTTTGTTTGTGCGAGGGCAATAAAGATAGTCTATCGTTTTTTTCATCGTCATTATCAATCGATCTCTCCAACACAGTGAAGATGAATTTTAAAAACCAATGAGGAGTGGTTTATATCTAGTCAGGACAAGTAGCTGCATCTCTGATAACAACAGACTGACATTCTGGGGTACATTAGGCATTTTTCAACTAGACTTCTTAAGAGGTTTGTTTAAAAAATCTCATACAGAATATCAAAGTAAGGGTTTGATTATCCAACTAAACTAACACATCAAATCTTCTTTTAGGTGATAAATGATAATTCATCAGGTTGTATATCACTACTTTTGTCATTGCAAACCCATGATATTATCCAGAATAAAAGTAAAAAGTAAGATCTTTTGCGTGTCTAAACGCAGGGAGGGAGCCTGGCATTGTGGGATGGAGCCCCATAAAATCACACCCAATCCTCAGCCCAGACCCCATTAAACCGACAGTGAAGAAACAGCTATCTGATTTCAGTCTGGCCCTCTAAACTCCAGGGCATCAGAGGAGAAAAATGAGAGACTCTTTTGAAGTGCTCCAGTCTCAATATGACACAGCTTATCAAGCGTCATCCCAATGAGCACTCAGTCAGACGCGAGAAGAAAGAGAGTGCCACTTTGATTATTCTGTTCTCAGCATACAGAACTCAGGGTCTCTGTTCTTGATACACAGAACTCAGGATTTCTGTTCTCAGCATACAGAACTCAGAGTCTCTGTTCTTGGTATACAGAACTCAGAGTCTCTGTTCTCAGCATACAGAACTCAGGGTCTCTGTTCTTGATACACAGAACTCAGGATCTCTGTTCTCAGCATACAGAACTCAGAGTCTCTGTTCTTGATACACAGAACTCAGGATCTCTGTTCTCAGCATACAGAACTCAGGTTCTCTGTTCTTGGTATGCAGAACTCAGGGTCTCTGTTCTCAGCATACAGAACTCAGGGTCTCTGTTCTTGGTATACAGAACTCAGGGTCTCTGTTCTTAGCATACAGAACTCAGGGTCTCTGTTCTCAGCATACATAACTCAGGTTCTTTGTTCTCAGTATACAGAACTCAAGTTCTCTGTTCTCGGTATACAGAACTCAGGGTCTCTGTTCTCAGCATACATAACTCAGGGTCTCTGTTCTTGGTATACATAACTCAGGTTCTCTGTTCTCAGTATACAGAACTCAGGTTCTCTGTTCTCGGTATACAGAACTCAGGGTCTCTGTTCTCAGTATACAGAACTCAGAGTCTCTGTTCTCAGCATACATAACTCAGGTTCTCTGTTCTTAGCATACAGAACTCAGGTTCTCTGTTCTCAGCATACATAACTCAGGTTCTCTGTTCTCAGCATACAGAACTCAGGTTCTCTGTTCTCAGCATACAGAACTCAGGTTCTCTGTTCTTTGTATACAGAACTCAGGATCTCTGTTCTCAGCATACATAACTCAGGTTCTCTGTTCTTAGCATACAGAACTCAGGTTCTCTGTTCACTTTTCAGGGGTTTTTTTTTCTATGTGCAAGGACTGTCTGTCCCCCAGCTGGTGGGTACAGAGACATTGTTTTTCTCAAAATACCGTTGTTTTTCTATTTATAGGATGGAAAGACTTTGATCAATTGAATATATTTTTTCTCATTTTTAATGGCCAGTTATGCTTATAAAATATTAGGGAACTTAAGATAGTCCTGAAGTGATTGATATAGTTTAGTGGTTTACAGTGCTACCTCTCCTATCCATGCTATACTAATAAGATTCCTTGGGCAAGACTCCTAACACTACATTCGCCTACCTCTGTAACATGATTGAAGTTTTAAGTCACTCTGGATAAGAGTGTGACCAGATGACCTGGCCTAATGCACACAGCACTAAAAATATTCCAGTAATATTTGTGATTTTGTATATGATGTTCTTCATTAGGATGTGTATCCCTGACTGTTATATTCCTAGGTGTATGAGTCACTGGTTGTTCTGAGTCATGTACAAGTGTATATGTGTGTGTGTGTGTGTGTGTGTGTGTGTGTGTGTGTGTGTGTGTGTGTGTGTGTGTGTGTGTGTGTGTGTGTGTGTGTGTGAGAGAGAGAAAGCGAGTGAGACAGAGAGAGACCTAGAACAAGCTATAGATGGGGCAAATTGTAATGGGCAAAGGCATAAGGAGGAAACCAGTGCACATAAACAAATCACATATATGACAAAATAAAACAGATACAGCATGACAGGCTCAGCCTGGCTGCATACAGCCCTACGTCGCCCGCATGGAAAATAATTACACCCTCTCCTAGTACATGAGCTTTGGCTCAAAGCTTTGCAACATTTTCCCCTGACCAACCTTTCAGCCCTGATCATGTGCTAAATTCGAAGCTGAGGCTAAATTTACCATGTCCAGAGTCCGGCCCTGGCAGCTGGAGGGCTGTGAGCAGGACCTGGACTATTTTGGGTCCTGTCCTGTTTGACACTGTTCTCACACTGATACATTTCAGAGGGAGATAGATGAGGTCTTTTTTATTTAAAAGGTTAATGAGTACATTTCCATAACATACTAGTGGAATATTGTGTCCCTGTGTCCTAGCCTAACACTACCAGATTTACATTTATATTATGCATATAGCAGACACTTGTTCAGAGCAACATACTGTTGTGCTCCATCGAGGAACTACTTATGATAATAGATTAGGCCAGAGTTTAAGGAGACCATTAAGCTATAATCCTGTCAAAGAGAAAATACACAAGGAAAATAAACACAGAAATGCATATGTGTGTGTCTGTGAGTATGTATGTATGTATCTATATGTATGTATGTATATAAGTAAGTGAAGGATTAGCAATAGTGATTAATCACATTAATGTGGTCTTCAGTCCATGCTTGAAGACAGATGTAGGTAAGTTTTATTTGAGTTTGTAACCTACCACAAGACACTATTCCAACACAAAAGAGTCATACAAAAAAGTGTCAGGCTTACTGCATGCAAAAGTGTATATTAGAACTGATTATACTGGACCCTTACATTTTAATCAGGAAAACAATACGGCACAAACATACCACTGACAAAACATTTCAGTTCACATTATAACCTTTGACCTGTTCCCCACACAGAACTAAAGTGCCTATTGGCTGACAGATTACAAGGTGAACATGAGCTCGGTGTATAGCTGTATATTATTTAGAGTGAAGAGGGTGTATAAAACCAACCCCAGCAGCAGGACTGTTAGGGGAATCCCCAATCTTTACTCAGGATGCACGGATATTTTTTAAATAAATTTTAAAATAAAGCCAAGCTTAAGGATTTTCATATTTCACAAAAACCATGAAAAGTAGTTCACCAGATTTGATATGCAAACAAGCCATCGTTAAATAAGAATGAAAGAAACAAAAAAGAAAGAAGGAAACTCACAAGCACGTCTAATTATTATTAATAATATTGGCTGTCAAATCTGAATATAAAGCTCTTGAGCTGTGTGTTTTGGTGAGGTCACGGTCATGGTGCTACAGTAAGCCATGGTAATTCATCAATTAACCAACGGTAAATTAAACTTTTAAAAAAGAAAAAAGGTAAAACTATACTGAACATACTTCAAATAGTATTTGCTGATTATTGTTAGATATTGTATTTCTATATAATTAAGTGCTCTCAAAATACTTTTCTTTTAATATCACTTTATTCATAAATACAAAATAATTTAATATCAATATATTACAGTATATTTACATGGACATATTGAATTAAAAAAAAATGACCCTATACCTGATCACGTGCAGCTCTACATAAAATGGTCAAAAAATGTCATGAATAAAAATCTGAATGTTTTATGCGTACTAGGCCTACACGCGTGTGGAAATGAAGAGATGTGGAGATGTGAGACTCCGGACGCACAGACTGCGGCTCATTTCCCTGCGCTCTCCTCGGGGCCGTGCGCTCGCGTCTCCGCCGTGGAAATGCTGGCCACTATGGAGGAGAGGCGACGGAGGCTACTGGAAGCCAACGACTCCGCTGCGGATCCTAAAAAAAAGGCCGACAACAGAATGAATCTCTACTGTTCCGTACAGGAAAGAAATGCGCCTGCTTTTATATGGATCCCCGTCGTCCGACTCGTGATTATGTGACAACTTTATGAACGCTAACTTTAAAAAGAAGAAAGTGAATCTATAATGTCAGTTGCGACAAACCTCTTTGATGCGCCAACTGTGGCATCTTGGAATGATCTGCGTTTCCCTGATAGTTTTGACAGGTCTTTTTCCAGTGATACTCACTGTTACCCACCTAAACAGACAAATAACAATATTTCATCACACCTCAATGTATTATTAAGTGATCGGTATTTTCGGGGGAAAAAAAATCTGTTTAAATCTGGCAGGTCCAGGTGACGGACAGACAAACACAAGCGCATATCAGCTAGCGCTTACGCCGTGGTCTTTGCCGTTATAAGCACTGTTATCGTCCAGGCTGCGCAACAGGTCCTGCAGTTTCTCTATATAACTGATGGCGCTGCGTAAAATCTCCACCTTGGGTAGCCTCTGGGTCGGATTTGGAACCGTCTTTTTCTTTAGAGCATCAAACGCTTCGTTGATCTTTTTGAGTCGCCTTCTCTCCCGCAGCGTGGCAGCCTTCCGTCTGTCGGTCGGGGCAGACTTCCTCTTGCAAACTTTACACGCCCAGAGGAGGCACTGGCCTTCGCAGTGGGACCGTAGCCCCGGCGGTGCGGGGACGTGCTCCTCTCCGCTGCTGTCGCAGCCCTGCTCGGTGAGGGCTGGCTCCGGCCCTGGGGACGCGGGGCTGCCGTTCCCTTGGTACAGAGGAGAAACCGCTGGTATATCCAAGTGCTGTAAGGTACCGTGGTCCCCCTCCAGATAACGCAGATCGTTAAAGAAATAAGTATTGGTCTCAAAAAGGTCCATCATGTTGCGGTAGGCCTAACTGCGAATGTCCAGCTTATTGACAGTAAGACTTTGTCGTTGCCGTTTATATAGCTCAGCGACACAAGTTCGAGGACGTAAATATAGAATGTGAAACTCTATCCATCGCCTGGCTGTCGCAGTGCATCAGACATTTTTCAATGGGCCTTTTACCAGCGGAGTTGGTTAAAAGAATATTCTTTAACGCTTCAATGAAAGTCGAAACTTCACCGCAGATGTATGACAGGTGCTTTAAATATCTGTTTCATGGGGAAAAGGTGGCATTATAAAACAAATCTCAAATTGAAACTTTTTATAGAAGTTTGTATGTGTTGTTTGTACTATTATTATAATTATTATTACAATATTAATCGTTGTTGTTATTTTGCTGTTCTCTTGTTGGTGGTGGTGGTTAAGACAGATTTACTCATTTATTAAGTGTTTATAAATTAAGTGTTTATAAAATAAAACCCTTTACCTCAGAGTGGCTAAAGACATATCCAAATGCAGAACTGACCTGGAGCACACAGTGCTGTGAACAGGCTCACGTTTTCCTATGGAATACCATGTCATAAACAGAAGAGTAAAAATAACCAACAACTCATTCATCAATAAAAGACTTGAAAGTTCGTTCCAAGGGGTTTGGAACGTCTCACGGCAGAGCGCGTGCCGATGACGTTCCTTTCTTTAAAAGTCCTATAAAAAGCCAGTAGGCCCCATCGCAAGATGTTTTAGGATGCAAATGTGGAGAAAATGCCTATGCAGTGAGGTAACGTGCTCGTTAAGTCCTGGTGCTTTGAAATACACTTAAAGGGGCTTATTGTTTACCGCCGTTCAGCAAATATGTTGACATGCTTTCGAGGCAAGATGTTGTGCAGCGTGAAGGCTTAGGAGTTCTTGGAATCCAGCAGGGTGGTGTACCACTTTAAAGTGCCCTGCAGGGGATTATGTTGCCTGTGCCGACTGGTTTCATGGTGTGAGCATGGACCCATCAGTCTTTCAGAGGTGAAGAGCTTTTGCAATGACCCTACAGACTAGTGTGCTCCCATCTCCCTTTATGAATTGCTTGGGAACATCCTGACCAATTGGAAACATTATTCATGAATTTTTTTCCGGATGCTTTGATGGATTCGAACATTCACATGATGCAACAGACATGATAAATTTGCTAAAAATAAAACAGGTAAACCTTTATTTATATCTAGAAGTCACTACTGCATTTTTATTATATCATAAAGCATATTCCAATTATAATATGTATTAGTATAATCACAATTGTAGAAAATGTATTAAATCTTAGGTTAGTAATATTAATAGCTGTGACATATGAACAGACCTGTACATGAGTTGCATTTCAGTGTGACATCTACAGGCATTGCAAGGTTGATAGAATTTTACATTTGTAAATAGAACTACAGTCAGTCATGACTGATTTATCAGGACCCCTTAGTATTAGAAGTCGTCTGTGCCTTCAGTGTTGGGGCTGCCTGTGCATTACAACCTCCACCAATCCCATGAGGGCTAGCGCTACAAGCTCAGGTGCTCTAGCTTGAGGGTCCTGCGTAGAACTGTAGCTGTTCCCAGGACTGCACTCTTCTGGACGGAGATCTTGGATGTTGTTCCTGGGAACTGCTGGAGCCACTCTACCAGTTTGGGGGTCACAGCCCCTAGTGCTCCAGTTACCATGGGAACCACTGTTGTCTTCACCTTCTACATTTTTTCCAGCTCTTCTCTCAGCCCTTGGTATTTTTTGAGCTTTTCATGTTTCTTGGTCCTGATGTTGCAATCACGTTGATAGATTGCCACATCTATCGCTAGTCTGGATCTTGTCAGTCTGGATCTGGAAATCCCACAGGATCTGAGCTTGGTCATTCTCCACCATCTTTAGGGGTGTATTCCACCTCAGAATGTCCCAACTTGTACCTGGCACAGATGTTTCTGTACTATGCCAGTCACTTGGTTATGGCGTTCAGTGTACCTTCTGCCTGCAAGCATCCTACCGTTTTGTGTTGGATTGTCTCAGGGGCGTCTTTGCACAGCCAGAATCTGGGGTCTGCCTGGTATGGTAGATCCAAGCCTCCATTGATCTTGTTCCTGTGTTGCCATGATTAGTGCCTCCGTGTTGTCTTTCAATGCAGCCTTTATTAATATAGCATGACAGAAACACAAAAAGACCGACAGACAAAGCAAGCTAACCCTCTGTCGGTCTTCCTGTGACACCAGCCTTGCTCGGTGCTCATGCCCACTGTTTCCATGCTGCTCTTTCTTCCCCACTCACCATTGGTCTCCGGGGACTCCAGAACAGCATGCTGATAAATCTCTCTGCATGCCAAGGTGCTGATACTTCATCTAACAATGAGACGCCTGCAAATACCTGTCAAGTGGCATACACGCAGGTCTGAGGCCAAGGCGAAAGAGAACCCGCCCTGTGTCCCCATCGCAGAAGAGCTCCTCCTGGAAGCCGAGTGTCCATGTGTGTTTACCACCTGTTTACACTTTCAGATGCTCAGTAGCTTCTTGAGCCATTAGCAAAGTTTTAAGATTCGGTTTTAAGCGCTACACAAACAACTTGATAAACACAATTAAATATCATTAAATATAGTAAGATTTCCTTGGGCTGCAGATAAAGGAATTTACAGGGCAAATGCTAAAACCAGACCCTTGTCCTATGGAACTTCCCTAATTCTGCGCTTTTCATTTGAGTTGGTCTACGAACATTTGCTGCCCTGCTGACATCCTCTTGACCAAAGCACTTACAAGTTGAATTGCTCAAAGTGAACTAACTTTCTTCCTTTATTGTGTGATCATAGGTGGCTGGTGCTCTCCTTATGCAGCTCTCTCACTATCCTTAGATCATGCAGTGTTGCCTAGTGGCTCTGCACCAACACCCTCTCACATCCTGCCTTCAATAGGGATGGCATTGCGCTTGAGTTATAAATACACACAACATTACGCCATTGAGGGTTACAAGATCCCCCTGACGTGAAAATTTACAAGGAATCTAGCAAGAGGTCAGAAGCCAACCCGCTCCTCCTCCTCTCTTTAAGACTGTCTCTCGTGGCCTGTTTTTTATGTCTATTTCTCTTTCCTCATCTATTTCTTACTATTCATCAATCCTTCAACACGGTCCATTGTTGTGATATTGTGATCAATACAGAAAAATAGCAAGTTGGACATAATGAAGAAATCCAGACCATATCTGCACTGACCAAGCATACACACAGTCAAACATACTATGAGTGAACCTGAACTCTGAACCCTGTTCACACTTAGCTCCGTGACCTTTAGAGGTCAAGCTTTATGTCTCTTCTAAATTGACAACATTATTGGCTGGTTTCAGAAGAAGTTCCACTTGGCATGACTGACATGTCATATATTTCATCACTCTGCACCTGGAATTCCACTCCGCCACCAGGAGGGTCAAAGGGTCACTTCATGCCTGGGATGGCAGTGCCTCACCTGGGTTGTGACCTCTTGGTTCATAATGGTAAAGGGGAAAGTGTCCTTATGACTAAAACACTAGAACTGCAGTAGCCACACTAGGATGAAAGCAAAATTATGGTTTAAATATCACCATCTACTCTAACTCTTCATGTCCCAAGGCCTTCAGAATGGTCTTTTCCAGAATGTACCAGAATGTTCCAGAGAACACATCCACTTCTCTCCTACAGATGAGACATACTGGACAAGAGGGAGAATTGGTCAGTTGCATAGTTGTGGACCCCTCTAGGCAGGCTACATGTAAATGTATTAACATAGCCCCTAACCAACCTTAAAGGAATGACTCATCACGCAGTCCTCCCCCTACCTCACCAGAGGAGTTGCTTACTGCATCTCTTGCAGGAGAAAACAAGAGAACGCTTATTGATCTTTTCTTTGAACACCTCTGGACCATCATAATTAAGGATTTGGCTGGAGTCCAGGACTTGCAGAATTTTCTGAAAACTAAACTCCCAGTTCCTATCAAGGAAAAACATCAAATCAAATCTATTTATATAGCGCTTTTTATAACAGATGTTGTCACAAAGCAGCTTTTCAAATGTCCGAGTCCAAGCCCCCAGTGAGCGAGCCAAGGGCGACAGTGGCAGGAAAAACTCCCTAGAGCACGAGGAAGAAACCTTGAGAGGAACCAAGACTCAGGGGGGCCCATCCTCCTCTGGCCGACAACGGCCACCACAATAGTAACAATTTTAAGATGAAAATAAATAAATAATACTAAAATGAAAAAATAAGCAATTAACGTCTAGTCCTAGTCTTGTACCGATGGTGTGCACGTGTCTGAAGCCCATCCCACACGAGAACGAAGTAGTTGGCTGGAATGGAGGTGTGGTTGGCTACAGGAAGGGACATCAGGGGGTGGTGGGAGTAACCATGACAGCACAGACAGGATGAGGCTCAGGAGCATCATGACATCAGGGGTAGGTACCTCAGCAGAAAGGGAAAATAGATTAACAGGCAGGTACGAGGGTGTGTAAAAAACATCCCCATAGCATGATGCTGCCACCATTATATATGACTGTAAGGCGTTCAGTCTCTTGGTTCCTCCATACACACTGCTTGGAATTGTGGCTAAATAGCACAGTTTGCTGGTCTGGGAGTTGTTCAGGTGTCTATTGGCAAACACCAAATCTGTACTTTTTAGTGAGATGTCTTCCATCTGGTCACAATGCCATAAGGGCCTAAGTAGTGGAACGCTGCACTGACGATTGTCTTTCTGTAAGACCTTTTTCCATCGTCACAAAGGAACTTTGGATCTCATTCACAGAAAATATAGGGTTCTTGATTACCTGTCTGACCAAAAGCAGGATGTACAGGAACTCGACTGAGTGTTGTAACAAAGGTTCAGAATACTTACATTTCAGTCTTTTATATTTTATGCATTCACAAAACATTCCAATAAACAGCTGTAGCCTTATCATTGTGGAGTATTGTGTGCAAACTGATGAGGAAAAATCCATTTAAAGCCATTTAAGGTGAATCTGAAACAAAGCAAAATGTGGTTTGAAAACACTTTGCATATGCATGTATATGTAGTATTTCACCAAGCATGATGTTTAGCTACAACTCCTTATGGCATTAACTGTCACTGACAGTAAACAGGAACTTGCTAACATAGCCATTTTCTTCCATTTATGTCATTAACATGGCTTATCAAAATAAATATCTGGTGCTCTGGCAGCTTTGCCTTCTTCTACTTCTTCTTATTGTACTACTACTTCTTCTTCTACTTATCTCTATCTCTCTTTCTCTTTCTCTCTCTGTATGTGTGTGTGTGTATGTGTGTGTGTGTGTGTGTGTGTGTGTGTGTGTGTGTGTATATTCTGTGCTAAACATCTTGGCCTTCTCACAGAAGACAACAATTCCAGAGAATTCCAGAGAATTCCAGAGAACATCCCCAGACTCTTTGTCCTTCACCCAGCATTAGCGCTGGGAAATGTGCACTCATATAAAGTTTCCTCTGAGGCTATCAGAAACTCACCATAGCCTGAAGACCATGTCTTCTCCCCACGCCACTTTCCTAATCTTAAGCCTACACAAACACAGCCCCAGCGCCCTCCTCGAAACCCAGTCGGGACCCAGAGACCCCAGGCACCATTCCGGCTCCATCTCCCTGTGTGATAGCATCTTTTTGCCTTTGCCTAGTCCTCAAGAGGCTGAAACTGTCCCCCAGCCCGGCTCTAGAGTCCAGAGAGTAGCAGTGCTGGGAGAGTCAGTGTGCTAATGCAAAGCAAACAGATGCCATCTCCCCCTGTCAACATCACAGGGCTACGAACCGCAGGGCAAAGACGAGGCAGCTTGAGTTTCAAAGCCGGTCAGGGAAATGATGATGGCATTGTGTGAAAAGTGTGTGTGTGTGAGAGAGAGAGAGAGAGAGAGAGAGAGAGAGTCAGAGTCAGTTAGTCTGTGTGTGCATAGTGGGAGCTGGTTCAAAAAGACAACGGCTGAACTGTGTCAGTTAGCGCTGCCATGAGGTTAGCAATCGCAGACCAGCTAATAATGACCTCACCTCAAATCTGAGACCGTGTAAAAGAGACAGATCCAAGCCACATGGACTTCAAGTCTGCACAGGAAGGATGGATCAAGGATTACTGATAGGTTGTTTCCTTCCATTCAGTAAATGGAAATATTAAACTTCGCAACATGCAACTGCTGCCAAGCCTTTCTGTGCAGGAAGATACTGACATTTCAACATCAGTTTAGATATTGTACTGTATTTTTGATTGAATGCACTCATCATTCATTGCCAGTTCACAATATTTCATTTCATACTTCCCTGGCTGTGTGTTGGACATGGCCCTGAAGTTCGGAAGATTTGTTATAGGTGTGCAGGTGCAGCATTAGTTGGGATATTCTGATGATTTAATAGCCCTGAGAATCAATACCATTGAGTTATAAGGGTTATTTCCCAAAATCAAAGTGCTTCCATTGCCAAGTCCTCCAGTCCTGTATCAGTCTTGTGATGAAGACTTGCTGTAAACAGTATACCCTAGCGAGGCTGCAATGTTATTATCTCTCTCATCTCACACAACTCCTGATTCAGTCACTGATAAAGAGGCAGTAAATCCAATTAGACATCAGTTTACTATAACAACAAAAGAAAGAGCTGTCTGTCAATATTAGTCAGCTTTAGTCACAGCTTTGTGTACAAATGATTCGCGGTCTCCAGGAATACAGGAAGATTCATGCCTTTAGAACTACATTGATTTCTTTCAAGAGAAGCTAACAGGATATTGAAAATGTCAGCGGTAAGCAGTGAGTCGATTGCTGTCATTGGTATTTGTAATTAACTCTGGCTTGCTCTGGGCAACAAAAATGCGGCTTTAATTTAGTTCGTTGTCTATGAAACATGATTTCCACAGAACCCCAGTAAAAGAAACAGTGAAGTTTCCAAATGCTGTGTGGATGTTCAGTATATTACTGGTCCTGCTCTCATCTCTAGCGTTAAATGCAGCATTACCATATGTCAAACTCATAAAAACGTTTTCATTTCATTATTCAACACATTGCAGCTTTATTTCTTGACTATTAATAAAATGGGCTAGAATCTCCCTAGTCTGAATAGCTGAAGACACTGCTGTTGATGGGACAAAGGAATGCACACGGTTGTCCCGTGGAGTGCTGATGGTTTTGACAAAGCACCACGGTGTCCTGGTGTACAGCAATGGATGGGTCTAGCCAAGGCAATAAATGAAATCCGAGTTGCAACCAATCTTCATAATGGTGACAAACTTAAGCCTCACCCAGCCCAGGGTGGACTTCTTGAACCACGACAATGTCCAGGACTTCAGCCTGGAATTAAATGAATTTTCAAAAGGGTGTGCATGTTTGCTTGCTTACTTATTTATTCTGCTGAAGGTTTTATCAGCTTTCTTGATGACGATTATGATGATAATGTGTGATTGCATAGCCGCAACGTGTTCTTACTGGTTAACATTGCTAAAATGCACACCAGCGCCCAGTGCTGAATTAAATCCTGCAGCACTGAAATCTCTCTTTGTCGTTGGGGGACCCATCTGCACATGCAGAAACTCGTCATGTATGGGAGATCCAGGCCTAACTGCAACAAAGCCATTCTCGTCAGAAAAACGTGATGCTACTGGCCTGTATTAACATACACACACACACACACACACACACACACACACACACACACAAAACACAGGCTTATAAACATACTTAGTATTACTAAAAATCATGGCATAATGCTATGCTTGCACCGAATACAATCTTTAATATTTATAATCAAAATGAAATCTTTTACAATAAAAGCCTGTTCTAAATGTTTATATTTTGTGATCCTTATGAGAAAATGTACAAGAGAGAATAGAATGAAACAAATTACCTGCATTACATGCATTCTGAAATTCCTAGCCCCTTGGTTGTCATGCCGACTGCTCGTGGGAGCAGTAAAGATTTCAGTGTAACAGTGAGGGCTGATGCGAGGCTTCAGGTGTCATGTGTACCCATAACTGTGCTCCTGCCTTGGGTGATACAGAGGCTCAGGTCAAATATATTTATTTAGTGCTTTCTACAACACAAGTTGTCACAAATGAGCTTAACTTGGCAGTATGGGTCCAGGTCCCTAATGAGCAAGTGAGAGCTGACCGTGGCAATGAAAAACTCCCTGAGCAGAGTTAAAGAAGAAAGCTTGGGAGGCTAAAGATTTAACAGGAACTCATTGTACTTGGACAGCCCAGCTAATTAATAGTCTGTGCTTTATTCCAGTATGTTTAGTCCAAGTAGCCACTCCAGTATAGATGTGGGAGTTCCAGCTACTCTGGTGGGTCTCAGGTGGGTGAGATGCTTCTTTATCCATTGGAGTAGATGGGATGGCTGGATGGAAACGGCACCATCCGTTCATCTACTGGTGCCACTGGGATATTTTCTGGCATGCTCTTAGATGCTGTCACCAATGACCAGATCTAGTCCAGTGTTGGCATAAATCTGTAGTAACATGCAAATAAAACAGAAAAATGGCATTAGATCTGCAAAGATGAACAACACATGAACAGTCCGCGTTCACAGTAGACACGTGAACGATCCGCGTTCAGCAGACATGCGCCAGTGGTCAGCGTGCAGCTCCGGCAGGTTAATCTGTAGCAGCAGAACTACAGGGAGGGTCAGAGGAGGACCGGAGTTCTGAGAGCTCCAGGAGACATTGCATTCCACCAAAATCATCACAGGAAGTTAACCAAAAGGCTTTTCGCCCAGCTGTAATCGTATTCATCTAGGAGCTAAGAGCCTGCTCTTAAGTTCTCCTCAAACAGTCCGTTCACTGTCCCATCTTCCAGCCTCCGCTCTTCTGGTGAGCAATCCTTCTTTAGAATTTTTCCCTGTCTATGTAATCCCCCCCCAAGTCAGACTATCCGGATCCCTGTATTTAAATCCAACCTCAAAACTCTTCTCTTTTCTCTTGCATGCAACCTGCTCCACGCCTAACCTGTTCCATTCCTTCTGTCTCTGTCTTCAGTTCACACAACCTTATTGGTTTTGTTGCTCTATCTGTGCTCTTGCCCTGTACACATACTGTTTCTATTCCCTTCTTATGTTTTTGCTTACTATGTGGGGTTTTGTTTTGTTATTTTCTGTCATATTTATGGGTTATTGAAAATTGCTATATAATTACAAGGATTTATTATTATTATTATTATTATTATTATTATTATTATTATTTTTATTATTATTATTATTCAGAAAAAGATTTGTTATAGTAAGGGTAGGAGGAACTGTATACATCTTGTCATTATCTTGTCAGTGTAAGCCTTTTAAAGGATACAAAGCTGGCTCTTGAATTGATATTTTAGCCTTTTTGGCCTAACCATGGAAAACTTTTAAAGTGTTTAAAGCTTACAAGCTATTCTGTGTCTAATGTAAACATTTGTATACAGAAGCACTGGGTATTATTTTATGCAAAAATATAGTTCTGCATTAAAAGTATTTTCTCACTGTCAAGGGCAACACTAATTAATCCATTTAAATCCAATCACCCAACCTCAAGTGGTCAAAGCACCACCCTATAACTGCAGAGGAATTACTAGCACAGGTTAACACATACATTACACAGGCTAACACATGCATTACACAGATTAGCACATGCATTACACAGGTTAGCGCATGCATTACACAGGTTAGTGCATGCATTACACAGGTTAGCACATGCATTACACAGGTTAGCACATGCATTGCACAGGTTAGCCCATGCATTACATAGGTTAATACATGCATTACACAGGTTAGCACATGCATTACACAGGTTAGTCCATGCATTACACAGGTTAGCACATGCATTACACAGGCTAACACATACATTACACAAGTTAGTCCATGCATTACACAGGCCAGCACATGCATTACACAGGTTAGCACATGCATTACACAGGCTAACACACGCATTGCACAGGTTAGCACATGCATTACACAGGTTAACACACGCATTGCACAGGTTAGCACATGCATTACACAGGCTAACACATACATTACACAAGTTAGTCCATGCATTACACAGGCCAGCACACGCATTGCACAGGTTAGCACATGCATTACACAGGTTAACACATGCATTGCACAGGTTAGCACATTATATTTAGGTTTAGAAGGGAAAGCATGTGCTTTAATAAGGTTCACTGACTGAACTGTTTCATTCACTAAGTCTTTAATTCAACATACCAGTGATGCTGTTAGTTAGCTGATGGAACAGTAAAAGCAGCTTAGGGAGGCTGGAAGCTGCGAGGCTCTCATCTACTGGAGTGTTTAACATGCACAGCTGAATTTTGTTCTTCTAGTGTGTCCCCAGCGTGGACTTAAGTAGATGTGTGTCTCTAATTGCCTTAATGTCTTATTCTCAGCTCCAGGCCGTGTGTGCCTGCGCATGTGTGTGGGGTGAGTAGGATCCAGAGCTGACCTCAGTGTTTGGGTTAGCGTTGTGTGCTGAGTTGAAGAGGGCCAGGGCTGAGTTGGGAGCGCAGTATGTTGACACACTGATGTGCTCAGCAGGGTCTGGGGGGAGCACATCCAGCTCCTGTTACCGGAGACTTAGTCACGCTCCACTGATTTATGTGGGTAACAGTAGCACGGCCCCAGGAATCAGAGCTCACCCATTCACTCTCAGCCCTTCATTCCTTGCACACATTCACACGCATGCACACGTGTACACATGTGCCACCTCTTCTCACCATGTTCTGGATCTTCATGCATGCACACACGTTTACATGCAAACACATGCTCAAATGGGGCGCACACACACACACAAACCATCTTTCCTGAGTGCTATAGTATGTATTTTAATTTCTAATCATCACTGATTTTCATTATGTATCAATCTTATATATCAGTCACATGAACAGAGAAACTGATTTTGGTGATGTCTGATGTTCAGATTGGTGTTTACTCTAAGGAAACCAGCCACTTGGACATATGGAAATTACTTATTGAAGATACATCTGTAAAGGCTGACAGGAGCCTGAGACTACCTGAAAGGAAACTGCACAGTCCTCTATTACACTATTAATGTGCACACTGCCTTCTGATTCTCTGCTGCAGCAGACAAGAGACTGCAAAATAAACCCCAATCTTCCATACAGATTCCAAAGAGCACATCGATCTTTACGGAGAGCCTTTTTCTTATCTGGCATTACAGCGTCTCTCCCCACCCAGCTAGCCCATGCACGGAGCTTTACCCCTTTACTGTCAGACCACACACACGGTGCGCTGGAGAGACTGTCGTTCTCAGGCAGGTTTTGGGTGTCGTTTGGAGGGGCACTGGTTAATTTGTTGTTTCACACCATGTAACAGTGACGGTGAAGCAGAGTGGTTGAGGACAGGGCGGTCCTCTGCCTGGATAACCACTGACCCTGCTCAGGGCAGCGAGACAGGTGGGGCTGCTGCTCACGCCACACACGAAGCCACGGGCTTTTCTGCAAGACCTCCAGCAGACCCCAACACACCTCACACGGTGAAGTCATAGAGTGGTACACATCGATGCAAGTATATGATTTAAATAAATGACATTTTCTAAACCCATTGGGAGAAATCAGAGGATGGCAAGTGGCCAGACCTACAGCACAGCCCCATCTGACGTTTGGGCAATGTGAACTCCTTCTGAGGTGTTTACGCTGTCACAGGCTGATCATGGACTCTGCAGCCTGGGTGAGAGGCTGCAAACGTCACAAATCCACAGACCTGTGTGTGTGTGTCTGTGTGTGTGTGTGCGAGTGTGTGTGTGTGTGTGTGTGTGTGTGCGCGTGTGTATGTGTGTGTGCGAGTGTGTGTGTGTGTGTGTGTGTGTGTGTGTGTGTGTGTGTGTGTGTGTGTGTGTGTGTGTGTGTCTGAGTGCTGCTCTAAAAACAGCAGCAAAAACAAGGCTGTGGATGTATTTTAAACCAGAGCCACCCACAGTGAGAAGCAGTGGGATTCAGCTCCAGGGATGCTCTTTGTAATCTCTCCTTGATGTCTCAGACACACCTATGCACACACAACCAAACACACAACAAGCATTGAAGCCTCATTATATCACAAGACAAACCACCCTCTCAACAAAACCCACAAATATCAGTAAACACATATTATCCTCTTAACATTTTATGATTTTAAAATGAAATGTTGGTCCATTATTATAATTTTATATGTGAAAGGGTTTGTTCAATTGGGATTGTTTTTGGACATTACCTTGCTAACTAGCTAATGTAGTTCGTTTAAAATACAAAAAAAATGCAGTTTGACCATCTTCAAAGAAAACAAGACAACAGATCCGTCTGTGACTGTTATTCCCAAGGCCACCTTCTCACAACCGCATTGTAGATGAGACACACAGAAGAGTGTTACTACAGTGGGTAGTAGGCCTGTATTTGGCTCTAAGACTAGATTATGCATCAGCACTTACAAGGCCACTTACAATGTGGCGCTGTAACGGCCTTTCCATTTCGATTTAGTTGTATACAGCAGCTGCTTTAGAACCCGAGCTCCAGTACAGCGGCCTGGGGGCTAAGAAGCCGTGACGCCTTCTCCCCACTTGCTGCAGTCTCGGTAGTCCTGTGGTAGCGCTGAGAGCAGAGCTTCTGGGCCTCCGTCCAGAGCAGGCCATGCCTGGAGGCTTAGTCATGAGGTCCCAGTCCGCACAGCCTGTGCGGGGGCAGAGAAAAGGGAGGTTAGAGAAATGGTCCGTGCTCCGGGCGGACTACGGGGCTCAGCGCGTGCCGTTGTGTTTGTGCACGTGCGTGCGCTTCGTTTTACGCTCTTTGTGAAGGCCGCTGTCTCTGATGGCCCGCTTTGTTTGCAACGCCATAAATAATCCTGGCTGGGCCTCCCATTTACTCTCAGGACAGCCTCAGTTTGTTGTGGCACGGAGCCCACGACGAGATGGAAACGTTCCTTTGAGATTTCGGTTCACATTCGTGCCGCGTAACTGTTTGTTCGTTAGACCTTGGTGCTCCATGTGTTCACTTCTACCACATACCAAAGAGGCTTCATTGGATTCAGATCTGGCTTCCAAAGATCACTGAGAGACCCTGAACTCATGGCCATGGTCATAGAACCAGTGTGGGATGACTTTTGCGTTGGCACAGGATCGTGTTGGAAGTAGATGGTCGGCAACAATACTGAGATTTTTAATAGGGGACAGTGTGTACTGAGAAACCATCCCACACACTATAACCCCACTCTGAGGCATGCCTGCTTTCATTTTGATTTACTATTTTGGTTGTTTTTTTTTAACACTACCAGCCTAAAATGTTGACACAAGGCAAGTTGGGTTAGTAGACTATGTTTATGCCAAATTCTGATCCTACTATCTGTAGTGTGCCTAATAAAGTAGCACCCTTTATTGCTTCCCAGAAATCACATAAACACGATTATTACTTGTATGAACGCACCATACGGGCTCGGTGGCTGGTCAGTGTTTTCATCGGGCTTCCTTTTGCTTTGTTCCGCCGTTATATGTGAGCCCCCGATCATGGCGCATCGCGCTCCAGCCCGATGGCATCACACGAGGGTCCTTCTGGAGCCTCCTCCCCGGAGACCCGCCGACTGAAACGCAGACGATAACGCGGGCTGCTTCACGGGCCATGCGTCATGTGTAAATAAAGACGGAGAGAGGATGGAGCGTCTGGGTTCTTTCCCTGAGCCATGTCCCCACTGGGAGTCTTCACTGACCTGGGAACAGTATCGCCCTCCTGAGGGCAGGCTGGGGCACCACCGCTTAGCCGTGACCCTAAGGGTCAAGAGGGCACAGAGGTGCAGGATCACAGCATCTTAGATATACCACAGCAAAGAGGGTGGTGGGGCAAGGGAGAGCTTTTTATCTCACTGTAGTTTTATCTTAATTTAGTCTCTTGTAGTTAAGTTAGTCAAAAAATGTACAATAATTGTTTAACCCCACTGTTAGTGAGTCTCAGTCACACCTGATTGTCTGGACTATTGCAGAAAAATACTGTGAGTGAGTGTTTGACCTGATGCTTAACCCCATCTCTAAGCCATCTTAGAGTTTGCTGAGGCACAGACATAAGGGGGGGCGGGGCATGTTGAGGCGGGTAGATTTCAAAGTGGAGCCCAACAACCTGTGTAAACAAACAGAGGTCATGGTGAGGTCAGACTCGGGAACCTTCATCTCACTCCTGCAGTCTCCTCTCTTCACCACCCACCCCAAAACACACAGACACACACACACACACACACACACACACACACACACAAAATGATGCTGTCCCGGCTATCAAATTGCTAGGGCCAGTCCCAGAAGATCAAATCCATATCAGTGTTTCACCATCATGGCAGTACATAGCAGATGATGGTGTGTAATGAGAATGAATCAGGCACACGGAGGGCTGCTCTAGGCGCCGTACCTCCCAACTGGTCTAGTGAGTCTAACTTACAAAACAGGAGTGACAGAGAAATAACACTACAACCAAGAGCCACCTCGCAAATAGCATCCAACAAGGGAGAAGTAGAATAATGCAGGTGTGCAGGACAGCAGCGGGACAGTGGCAGGTGCTCATTGCCATGGCCAGCCAGGACATTGGTCCTGCTTCTTTGCTGGGGTTTTTTCATACTTGCTGGTAAGGTCATTTTCTAGTGGCGGGGGGGGGGGAGCAGGATTCTGGATAAGATGAATGTTCATGATGAATGTCTCACCACCTCCCTGCGTGAAGGTGTCCAACTGCTGAGGACTGGATTTGTCCTGCGCCTTAGGCGTGGGGGTAGACTGTGGATTCATCCGTTTTCCAAAGAGCAGCATGCAACTTCTCTCTCAGTAGAGTCTACTATGCATTTTAGATGTGTTCTTTTTATCCAGTGTGGAGAACTTGTGCCCAAAGAGAGCAAAGGTGTGAATTACTGCCACAAAGCAAAGATATCAATGGCCAAATGCAGGGTGCTGCGTTGCTCTCACCAGAGAAACTCCAAATCCAACATCTTAATAACACCAGTGGCTTTTGAATGGCGCAGTGATCACTGTTATTTAAAACGATTTTGTTGTTGCGGCAGTCAAAACAAACAAGGCAGTCCTTGTTCGTTCGTTCTCATGACTGAGAATAATTTGAATATATTTCTGTGTCTAATTCTATGTCTTCTAATTCTATGTAATTTTGTGTCCAACTCTATGCCCATGTAACATCGTGAACACGGTGACTGAAGAGCCCATCGAGTCTGACAGCGCTCTAGAACTTGAGTCTACAGGAGCTCACATAGAGCTGATGTATTATTGAGCGGTTGATTAATTCTCTGTAACCAATGGAGGTGAGGTTAGCTGAGCGCCCATTTCTCTCAGCAGATTAGTCCACTGTGATTAATAGGGATTTACCTCAGAAAAGAAAACAGCTGGGACCAAGAGGACCAAATGCCTAAGCTGGCAAGGCATAAATCCAGCCAGGGAGTCTAGAGAAACCTGACGCATTTGTTAAAAAATGATATATACTCCAGTACTGCAACTCGCAATTCCAGGAATGTGACATATCCCAGAACACCATACATCACCTGGACATATAAACATTACTCAGAAATTCCTGCAGGCACAGTTTCACCAAATGGGTTTTGTTTGTTTGTTTGTTTTTTGCCTCTTTGGGGCTTTACGATTGTGTGGCATCACCTGTGAGAATTGTTGCGCTGTCTTCAGTGGAAAATGAACAGGGATTTTTTCATACATTGGTCTGATTTCACTCTGATTTAAAGTTCCAGTCTAGTCCAAAGCCCTGAGTCCTTGACGTTTGGAAACAAGTGTGCTACTGCAGCTTCCAGGAAAGGTTCACAGAGTAACTAAGAACCAAGTTCCACACCACACATGTCTAAATGCCAGAATTTAGCACGCTGTACCAAGCTTGAGAATGAAGACGGAGCTTTGTAAAACATCAGGTAAGCAGGTGAGCAGAACAAGATTCCAATACTTCCAAAGACTACAGCACTGAAATACTAACCCACATTTAACACATGTATACATGGGTTAAACATATTTCCACTATAATTAAAAAGGACGTAATACAAAACTTGCCCAACACAGCATGTCCACCCTCCTCCCATGACCCCACCCCTACTGGCCCTACAACAGATGAAACCCATGCTGTGGAAGGTAGCCTGGAATGCTTCTCTGTATGTAGTATACAGGCCTGCGGGTAGACTAGGTCCTACCGAGAACTGTATCTCTCCTCTGGTCTCCATTAGACTCAGCTGCAAACCTACAAGGAGAA
>NC_137507.1:18732500-18762500 GCF_041902795.1 Electrophorus electricus
GCTCTACCATGTGAGCTACACTATTTGAGTTTCATGTTTGCACCAACTCATCATGACCAGCTGAGTAGGACCAAGCGGAACCAAATGGCAGTTTGTTCTGCTTAAAAATGCATTGGAGCTAATTTATTTTTATTGATATATTTCACAACAATTCACACAATTTCACAACATAAATTGACACAATGCAGTTTTAACCAAATCTGGGTGCATAAAACAAATATGCAAGTTGTTGTAACCCTGGCAAGGAAAAAACATCTGATCATGGGAATATGTGAAAAAACACACAAGAACCAAACTCAAAGACACAAGAACCCAAACACAAACACGCAAGAACTGATTCAAAGACACAAGAACCCAAACTCTAAGACACAGGAACCCAGACTCAAAGACAGAATCCATCCTTTTATGGGTTGTAACGGAGAACAAAGTGGCTTAAGTTTACAGGAAGATTAACAAAACTCAACCAAAAGGTAAGAAAAAAAACAAAATGAGAAAAGGAGTAAGTGCAGTAACAATTAGAGAAGGGTGTTGTTTATTGCACTGATGTTGACTGCTTCTTTGTTGACTAACTGAAACTCCAGTACTTATTGTTTATCTCACTGATTGTTATCTGAGATAGAGCTTATGTATTTTTCACTTCTAGACATCAGCGGTGATCCCTGTATTTTAACAGCATTCCAGTTCATTGGGAAAGATCGTCTGCCAAATGACGTAAATGTAGAGAAGGCACAATCTGCGGTGTAGTTACTGGTATATAATTCTGTGGGGAAGTAGAAAAAGTGGAAGGGTGAGGAATAAGCCACCCGCTACACTCTTAAAAATAAAGGTGCCAACTGAAACTAAAAAATGTTATTTGAAGCAATGCCAAAGAAGAGCCATTTTTGATTCCCTGATGAGGTTTCATAATAAGGTTTTTAATAAGAGCACCTTATTAAAAAAGTTCTTTGTAGAACTTCTGCTTAGAAGTGTAAGGCATGGAGGCAGGAAGAGGGAACGAGCCATGTAAAACAAAGCGATATTTATTTGCACACAGCACAAGACACCGTAGCTCACAGGCTGACGTAAGGCTAAACACTCACAAACGATAAACACCAATCATTAGACCGTACCATGACAAAAATGTTCATCGTGGCTCTCTAACTAGTTCCTCCAAGAATTGTCAGGGATTCCTGGTTCCTCCATATCAAATGGCTATTCAGAATCAAATGGTTCTTCAACAGCTAAACATCATCCTAAATGTACTGGATCTACTGGAGTAACCAGACAAATTCCAAATATTTGGTTTATTATTACTACTTGGTGACATTGACACATTCACCTATTAAATATATAAATTCATTAAAAGCAAATGAAGGCTTGTTGTGGCCAGCTACATGTCCAGGCTGACTTCATCATGCCAGTGCTACAGTGTCCAGTGTGTGTCATGTCTGGAAAGCAGACAGACATAAATATTAGACAATGCTAAGCCATTCTGTGGCATGTTCTTGGTAAACCATGGTATCTGTACGGTAAGCCAGGCCTACAGCTGCTAGGACTTTAAGGCATATTATCAAAAATGCCAGATTACCAATACCTGCAGTGCGACACATACTAATCTTATAAAAATAATTTAACTCTTAGCTAGGTTAGCTCTCTAACTTTAAAAGCATAAAGGCAAGCCCAAATATGCACTGAGCTTGTGATTTACTTGTGAATTACTACACATAATTGAATTTATTTACGGTACATGTCAAATGTCCATGAGGTGTAAAAGGTCTAAAAGCCTAGTGCCTCCACCCTCAATATCTAACTGAACATCACTTAGCTAATGCTAGCAAGTCCTTTTCTACAAAGTAATTAGCTAACAAAAAATTATTTCTAGAATAAATTAGTTTAAATCGAATGAATGGTATTTATAAAGTGAATTTCAGACTAATTAAGCGTAACCAAATGTTAGCTAGCGGTTAGATAGCTTGTGTGGTGCTGCTAGCTAGCATTAGCTAATTAGCCAGCTAAACCAGTAACCTTAACTATTTCTATTTATTCATTTGCCAACTGCCTTGCTGGCAAATTTATGACATTTCAGAATTTTATATCACTGTGCAGAGCTTTTTTTTTTTTTTTTTTTACATTCACAACAAAGTAAAAGTTGGCTTCAAAAGTTAGCTTTACTCTGTGTTTACTGGCGGAACTGCAGTGGGACAAGCCCAGTTTGAGAGACAGTCATAAGGCCTCATCATATTTGATCTTGCCACATTTTATAATAATGGGAGGAGTAGGTGTTTAACCAAATAGAAATGACACATGGCAATGTGAAAAACATTTTTACAAATTGAAGAACCATCCATGTAACTGAAAAGGGCTTTTTAAATCAATGAAAGAATCTTCCAGTAACCACACACCAAAGCAATTAACCATTTAAGAACCATTTCCATTGAGAGTGTGCCTGTTTAGTTTTATAGGCTAAATTTTGTTTCTATTGTTTTCTATGAGACTATCCATTGTCATACTGAACAAAAAAAAAAAAAAAAATCAAAGGATGTGTTCGGTATTAATTTGGTAAAGTAATTATGTTGCTAAATTGAACTGAAGAGGCGAATGGAAGACAGAATAATCCAACAGGGGGATACAGGTGTTTAGAGATGGAACAGGAGCCTGTGACTCAGTTTAATACACTGTCCTGTTACATGTTCTCTGTGTCGTTTTGTTTTCAGGTAAAGCCCATGAAATTACAACGTAAGATTAAATGAGGACATCTCGACAAATGATTGTCCAGAGAAGAAAAGGTGAGTGCCACCATGAGTCCTGTGTCATGCCAACAGTGAGGCATCCTGAGACCGTTCATGTGTGGGGTTGCTTCTCATCCAAGTGAGTGGGTTTGCTCAACATTTTGCCTAAGAACACTGCCAGGAATAAGGAATGGTATTAAAACATCCTCCAAGAGCAACTTCTCCCAACTATCCAGGAGCAATTTGGTGATGTACAATGCTTTTTCCAGCATGACAGAGCACCATGTTACAAGGCAAAAGCGGTAACAAAGTGGCTCGGTGAACAAACCATTGAAAGTTTGGGTCCATGGCCAGGAAACTCCCCAGATTTCAATCCCATTGAGAACCTGTGGTCTCTCCTCAAAAAGAGGAGAGCACTGATTAGGCAAGAATGGGTTGCCATCAGTCAAAATTGTGCCCAGAAACTGATATCCAGCATGCCAAGGCGAATTGCAGAAGTCTTAAAAAGATGGGTCATCACCAAATATTAGGTCTTTGCTTAAACTGGATGTATTCGTCAAATAAAAGTTTTTTTTTAAACTTATGAAATGCTTATAATTGTACTTCACTATACCATATAAACATCTCACAAAATGTACTAAAAAAATGAGGCAGTAAACTTTGAGAAAACCAAAATTTGTGTCAGTCTCAAAACTTTTGGCCACGACTGTAAATAAGGTGAGAAGCAACACAGGACGTCATAGGTCTGACATAAGAATGTTGCAGCATAGCCCGGGCTCTCTGGATCCCTGGTGTCTTATTTTCAGTAAATCCCTGATTTTTTCAAGATTCCTCCAGTGTGTTACAATTCCTTCAAAGTCAAGTGTATTGTATTTGACTTTAGTTATCATATGATGATTTACTGCTTTTGCAACGTTAAAATGAACTGAAGTAAACTGAGAGCAAAGAACAAAAGAAAGAATCGGAGCATGCGTATATTTGTAAAAGCTGACCACCAGGGCTCTCAGTGAGGCTAATCCACCTTTTAGTTCAAGTCTGGGCTGAATACATGGGAAATGAGTCAATGCTGGCCACAACAAGTGTGACTAACTCACAGAGTCTCTCTCTCTCTCTCTCTCTCTCTCTCTCTCTCTCTCTCTCTCTCTCTCTCTCTCTCTCTCTCCTCTCTCTCTCTCTCTCTCTCCCTCTCTCTCTCTCTCTCTCCGTCTCTCTCTCTCTCTCCAAAGTCTTGATGATGGATGAAGAGAGTGATGGCATTTCATGCGGAACAAACCGATCAAGATGAATCAGTCATTAGAGGCGTCTGTGCCCTTCCACATAAAGCCCTGGGGGGGGGGGGGGGATAAGATGAGGACATGTGAGAGCAGAGAATGAGAAATAACTTTGCAAAAACACTACAAGATATTTATGTCAGGGGCTTAGCCAAAAATGTGTAGTTTTAAATTGTATTCCCTGCGATCTAGACTCTTAACAGTGTCCTCTAGTTTCTCCCCGTTCAGGTGCTTTGTTTGAGCATGTCTCACTGACTTCACCATGGTGGTACTTTTAGAAACAGTGACAAAAATGATGGCAAGACAAACCTTTACTGATAAACAGAATCCAGCGAAGATATAATCAACACCAAGTACCAAAGCAATGGGCAAAACTAATATAGGATTTACTAGTCAAATCTAGTAACAGCTTATTTCAGATTTGTACATAATTATAAATTGAGAACATTTACATGCTTTGAAATAATACCAAATTTACCTTCTTTATTCCACGAAATTCCATGTACTGAAAGAAGTGTGTGTGTGTGTGTGTGTGTGTGTGTGTGTGTGTGTGCGCGTGTGTGTGCGTGTGTGTGTGTAAGTGCCTAGATCGGGCCAAGCTGGTAGACCAAGAATCCTCATTATCACTTTCCAAAGAAAAAAAACAAACAGCCCTATGTCACCTCATTGAGTTCCATTTCCTCTTCAGCAGAGCCAGCATCTGTCTGAGGAGACTATTGCTCTACTACACACACACACACACACACACACACACTCACACACACACACACACACACACACACACACACACACACACACACACACTCACACACACACACACACACTCACACACACACACACACACTCACACACACACACACACACACACACACTCACACACACACACACACACACACACTCACACACACACACACACACACACACACTCACACACACACACACACTCACACACACACACACACACACACACACACACACACACACACTCACTTATTAACCAGCGTGATGTTGTCTCCCTCCCTCTCTCTCTCACGCTCACACACACACTTGCACCTCCTCTCACACCTGAGCCTGCAAGCCACTATCATACACACCTCCTCTTTTTAACACACACACACATTTCTTTGGGCTTCTGCTGATTAACACCCTCTACTTATTGTGACAAAGAAAAACACAGCAAACACACACACAAACTTACACACGTGTTCACTCACACAAAGACAAAAGGCATGACATCAGGACAAGCAGGATGTGAATGATCAACAGGACAAGCAGGATGTGAATGGTCAATAGCAAAGGCTTCATTAAAAAATAGTTTCAAAGTTACATGGTATAACTTGCAGTGAAAGTAGGAAGTTTAAAAAAATAGACAATAACTAATAAAAATGTATATGCTACAAACGTTTAGGATTACTTTCAAATAATGAAAAAAATCACCTTTATCTAAAAAAATTAACACATAACAGTTGTAAAGAAGAGCAATATACTGATAGCCAGTAGTGTCTTTGTAGCTTTGCAACATCAGATGGAGATATTACAAAGTCACTGTACTTCAATAGTGGCCTAGAATAACTATAAATACTATTACTACTGAGGACATAATCAGAGAGCACACAAGTGAAAGAGAACAGTTTTTGTAAGATACTTGTCCACGTCCGTCCATGAGAGGACCACTGAACTGAGCAGGAGATTAAGGGGACCTTAAAGTGCCTGGTGGGAGAGCCTTAAGAGTATCAAGTGTATCCTGCTTCACACCTCCAGTGTTTCGGTCATTAGTAACAGAACTGGAAATTGCTTGTGTAAAATTAGGCAAGAAGAATGCAAGATGATGTTGTAACAAAAGGATTAGGGCACAAACACGTTTTTAAGAAACATGCCTGAAACAGACGTGATGTCGGAAGGTAAAGGATGACATAAATAGACAAATGCTAAGAAAACAGTATATGTTTATACTTTTAAGATATTATAATAACTAAATACCAGATGGCTAAAATGTCCAATTTAAGTTACGACAGCAACATTATTTTACGTAAAACATCCTTTTAATTTCTATTGGATGGTACATTCCACGGTGTGTGAGTGCTACTCACATTTATACACTTTTGCTGAGAGGTGTGAATGACGTGGAAGTAAAGTTCAGAAATGCTGCCACACAGCTGGAAAACCAGTTTAGTTTGTTAGCTTATAAAGTTGGCTAATGTTGGTTATTTTAAGGTATATAATGTTAAGCAGTTTAGACAACATCAACCAGATATTCGTTTTATGCACAATATATAGGGTAGACATTACATAGGCCTACATACAGTTCAGTCTGTAAACATTAGCAAACAAAGGAACCATCTAACTGCCCAGCTGCCACACACACACACACACACACACACACACACACACACACACACATCATATCTTCTGCATTATGAGTTGCAGAGCTAGGATTTATTAATCTATAGGGAATACAAGGACACTGCTCAGGAACCCTGTGGAATGGAATAGTGAATCTTCCCTATTTGCACTTTATTATTTTATTTTTAAATTGGTTTTTCCTTCTCTTTTCCATATTTTTGTTCACTTGTTACTTTATCTAATGTCAAACTACTCCTGCCGTAATGTGAGCTACGTCTAAGACCAATTCCTTGTGATATCTTGGCCAAGTAAAACAGTCCTGATGCCAGATCCTGTACAACTGCTGAGTCCATCACACACAGAAAGCAAAATGGGAATAACACGTGAACAAGTTTAGGAGCACACGCAACCTCCACAGAAAACTCTGTCCTGGACCGAGTTGTTGGGGATTACTGCCCCCCACCTGAAGCTAAGATAAGTAACGTTCATATGTTCATATGTTCTAGCTGTGGTCTTTGATCATCGCCTCAAAGTTAAACATGAGCAGACATTTGTGGCGATGAGCAAAGATCACACGATCTTTTGCGACCTCTAGTGTCTCGATTAATTGATTTTACTCTTCATCTAACCTAGTCGTTGCAGTAGCGACCGTGTGGCGCTAGGGGGCAGTGCACACGTGTCTGTGACGGGCTGTTACCGCGAGGAAGACGCCGCCCCTGCTCTTGCCCTGTCGGAAACCCCGTGTCGTCCTCTCCGCGCGGCGCTGCGACACGACGCGGTAGGTGTGAGGAAGGCTCTACCAAAACAGCCCGTTTACTGAGACTAAACTCTTCATTTAACCGCCTGTCTCCGTCTCTACCGCAGAAACATGCCGGCCAAAGGACCCCTGCAGTCTGTCCAGGTGTTCGGACGCAAAGTGAGTGCACGTTTGTAGCTTTAGTAGCCACGCACAAGCGGGCTAACGGCTAACGCCGGTACTCCGTGTGTGGAGGACAACTAAGATATGTAAGATAACCAAGTCCTCCACACAGCTCATTTATATGGCCTTCGAGTTAGTACACACTCAGTCGTGTGTGAAGGTGTGTAGAGTAACGTGGTCAACACGGCCCGTTAGCCCATTAGATCAGCTAGAGACGCGTGGCATCTAAGCTAAGCTAACTAGCTGTGTGATATGAGCCAGGCCGACCCGTTAGTACTCTCTTTACGTTCTAGAGCAGCTAGACATCACGTAAATGGTATTGCGAGAATAAAACTAAGAATATTAACGTTAGATGTGCACGACTAACTAGTAAGATAAAATGGCTCCCTGTCATGGCTTAGCTATGAGTGCAGTTGAGTCTTAACCTGGTGCTCCAGTGGTCTAACTACTGGTTAGGCTCCTTAAGTGAAGTGATGGTTAGTTCTTCTCTGGCTAGCAACGGTTTATTCAGCGTGTCCGACATTACCGATGTCCTTAGTCCACCGGCGCGGGTTTTAACTCTGGCCTCAAATTCCCTAGAGCGTTAAGGTTACTTGAAATATTCCAAGTAATGTTCTTTAACCTCCATCCGAGCAACATGTTTCCCACACCTAATGACCGACTGGGGTCATCTCTGACCCTGTTTGTTATATAAGTACTAACATGACGTAGTTTAAATATCAGAACCGTTTGACCAAACTGGAAGCTAGTTTGTCAATAGTGTGGAAAATGTGGTCACGTTTGTCACTAATTTGAGGCCTAGCCTTTGGTGGTCTACATCACGTTATTTGTGATCTGAGGGGTCCTGTATAAGTGGTAAGTTTCAAGGGCGCTGGTCACACGAGCTCCACGTGTTATACCAGATGATGATCAGGTCATGTCTTGTTGGAATCATCAACCAGGCGATGAAGGAACCGTGTTGATCAGATCGTTGTATGTTGTCATGTGACTGTATGGATTTATGATGAACAACCTTACTTTGTTCAGACTCAGACATGGTCTTCGTAATCACAGCTGGACTCGCGTTCACTTGACATGCTGCCATCAGTCTTATTGTCATTGTCATCCATTTCAAAACCTCAGCAACTCTAGACCAAGCAGATATATCACTAATGACCATGTGTGCAAATCAAGTCTCACAACAGACATAATCAAGTACTAGCATTATCACTATTTACACTATTGCTTACAATAAGGCTGGGGTCATTTATGACCCCAAAACATTTCAGTTTCTAGAATATAAACCTAAAAATAAAGTGCCAACAGCACAGAATAACTAACTTGTATAGACAACATATTCCCAAACTTCCAAAATGCTACTTCCAACAGCACAAATGACCACAGCTAGTCAGGTTTAAAGTTAAATGTGTTAACCTTTGCAATTTGAGATTTGGTTAATTTACCTTTTCAGAAAACTGCTACGGCTGTTGCCCACTGCAAGAGGGGCAATGGGCTGATTAAGGTGAATGGTAGACCCCTCGAAGGAGTTGAGCCAGCTACCCTGCAGTACAAGGTGGGTAACTTTTACTCCCTGATGCTTTCAAATCAGCCTTTTGCTTGTGTGTGTGTGCTGGTTTACTCTGTGTTTATATGTGTCTGCTGAAATTGGCTTCGTTTATGCCACATACTTTTGAAGAGGTACAGAATTAAAAGAAACTGACTCAACCAGGGTGCTTTGCTCATACCATGGGGGCCAAAATGGTGACATGTTGCTCTGAGTCTGCTCCAGGTGGCACTGGGCATCTGCTGCTGTTCTGGCACTTGCTTCAAGTCACCATGTCTGTCACTTCCATTTTGACCAATATTTTTGTCATGGTGACCCAATTGAGCAAATAAAATTTTAATTTTGCATATTTCTGCTTCACATCTGAAATTCAAGAAGTATGTGCATGAAAATGTAATGTACCATTGCCTAGTATTTGGGTCTCTACAGTTGTGAGCATATCTTTTGTGGATGGAATAATCTGAGTGCAGTTAAGCCACAGGCTGGCCTTGCTAGGTGAGGGACCATTCTGTTAGGTCCATTAATTAAAATAACAGTCTGTGCTATGGGTGTACTGCCAAACAACATTTTCAAAGCACACAGTTGTTCTGTGGATGTCATAGACCTGCACAGGGAAGTCGTTAACTAGGTGGTCCCAGTGTCGCCTCTTTCTGCGCATGAAGTCTTAAGTGCTGCGATGCTTTTCCAGTTGCTGGAGCCCATACTGCTGTTGGGAAAGGAACGTTTCGCCGGTGTCGACATCAGAGTTCGCGTCAAGGGTGGTGGACACGTTGCTCAGATCTACGGTAAACCACCCAAAGCTCTTCCAGCACCTTGCTGCACTGAAACTCTTGCCCTGTGGTCCTGAAACCCATCTTTCATTAGTGCTGTAGCCAGTCTTTGCCCCATGGGATGTTCAGTAATTGTACAGTTCATTCTAGAGGTTCAGTTTCAACTTCTGCCAATCAGTTGCAACCCAACTGCAGAGCAGTTAGTTCATAATTTCGACACAAACAGCATATAGTCGATGTGTGTTTGTTTTTTTTTCTCCTCATGTTTTATTTCTCTTCTTGTAGCTATTCGCCAGGCCATCTCCAAAGCCCTGGTTGCTTACTATCAGAAGTGTAAGTTGTCTTTCTCTATTTGCTGTTGTGTGCTTACCACCTTAGTTATTTGCCCCAATTTAGATGGTGTTTGTATTGTAAAAAGTTTAGGACAAAAACTGCATGAAACACTTTTTACTGATGAAGCTGTTTACTGTTTATTCTGTTGTCTTGTCCCGTTCAGATGTGGATGAGGCCTCCAAGAAGGAGATTAAGGACATCCTGATCCAGTATGATAGGACCCTGCTGGTGGCCGATCCACGCCGCTGCGAGTCCAAGAAGTTTGGTGGGCCCGGAGCTCGCGCTCGCTACCAGAAGTCCTATCGTTAAAGTTTCTGTACATTTTTCACAATAAAAATGAGGGGATGGTCACATTCTGGACTTTGTCGCTTGTTTTTCTTGAGTGATGTAAATATTGATGTCAAACTTCCTTGGTGGGTGTCTGCCTACTGAAGTGCTGGGGGCAGAGCTGGGCAAGGAAGTATTCAATTATTACAGTTATGCTGCCTTGGTCCAAATACAACAAGTAAATCTTGAAGACAGATGAGCACTCATCTGATCTTGTAAAGTAATATAGGCTCTTGAGTGGCACTGTTTCAAGATTATACTTGACCAGTCACCGCAAATATGAGATGGTTTAGTATCTTACAGGGAAACTGCAAACGCTACATGTAGATCTCAAACATTGTGACAGGTTCTCCAGAGTAACAGCTCATCCTGTCATTCTTGTTTAGGCGTTTAGGTACAGACAAAACATTTTTTAGTGTGATAAAATTGGTGTCCTATTTTACCTTGGAATTGTTAGAATTGGAAGCTGCGTCACTTTTATGCAAATGTTGAGATGGGAAAAGCACAAATGAGTAGTTTATGAAGCAGTTTGTGTTTACCAGAACTAGAACGGTTTGAGTGGTGCTGTGCTTGTTTATCCATGCTGCCATCTGCTAGCCATGTTCTGCAAACAATAGCGATTTATGCAGATTACACCACAAGAGGGCAGTGTTGTAATCTGGCCTCAAAACTGAAGTAGTGCTTTAAAGAGTGCTATACCTTCTATTTACCTAAGTAATAAAGTTGAATAAACGTGTTTTAAAGGTGGACTTTTGATTGCTGTACCTTGTAATATGCTGGCCAGATACATAGGACAGGTTATTGGGTACAAATGTAGGCCTCCTATATCCTGGTGTTTTTATATTGTGTTTGGAGTCGCTGGTTTCCTTCTCTTTAACACATACAAAGCACTGAAGGTTTGTATGTATTATGTAGAATGAGCCAAACGTTATTTTAGATACTTTTGTGAGTTCTGTGACCTTTATATATCCCACTGTTACATCTGGCCATCAGATGAAATCCAGACTAAACAGGCTAAGTCAAACCATATATACACCTTTTAGGACAAGGCTAAAATGAAGTTTTCCATTGTGACTTTTAAATAAAAGAACACGTTTGAATATTTTTAGACTATGACCTAAGTACGAGGAAGGCACTTTTCAGGGGCACACGTAAAATTACACAGAGACATTTTCTGTGTGTGCTGGGATTGGAAATTCAGGTAATTCCTGCATTAAATCAGAACAGCGGGTCTAAAGCGGAACCTGGGGCATGCAACTGCTCCTGTCCTGCAGGAACATGAATACCAGCAATCACAACAGATCATATCAGTCTGTAATGCACAGGCCTCCGTTACATAAGTGCACTGCATATCGAACATTTTCAGAACCTTCAAGTTTTCTACATTTTGATATTTTGTTGGTGATAGACTACTTGTAAGATTCAGGTTCACTCCACACAATGACAGCCCAAAAGCTAATTGTAAATTCATTTAAAAATTGAAACGTTCTATTTACATATGCATTCAGACCCTTCACTTTGGCAACAGTGGCAGACTCCAGTCTTCTGTCTGGCCGCTTCACCACGAAAGTCTGATAGGTAGAGAGCTGCATAGATGGTTGTCCTACGTTTCTCTCAGTTCCACAAAGGAACTTTGGGCCCATTCCACCTGACCTGTGGATTCTTGGTTATCTTGGTTACTTATCTGACCAGGGCACATCATCCTTGATTGGTCGGTTTGGCTGGGTGGTCGTATCTAGGCAGATTTACACCTGACCTACACCATTAACTGTGGTACCAGACAGTTGTGTGTCTTTCCAGTCAAGTCAGTGGTGGACAGTGAAGTTGTATTTCAGTGGAGTCCATTTCAAGGATGACTGACAGAAGCAGGATGCACCAGAGCTCAAAAGTGTGTGATAACCAAGGGTCTCAATACATAGATACAATTCCAGTCTTTATTTTTAATACATTTACAAAACATTCTAAAAACAAATGTTGCTTTGTCATTGTGGTGTATTCCGTGTAGACTGATGAGGAAAAAAAGAGGAGTTGAGTCTATTTAAGATGAATCTGAAACATGGTAAAATGTGGAAAACTTTAAAAGGGTCTGAAAACATTCCCTATGTGCTGTATTTAGGAGAGACTGACACCCAATGAACCTCACATTGGAGTATAATGTTATACTGACATGTACAACCCTTATATATGTGTTGTTAGCTACATTTTCCCTTCTTCAGTTTTTTTTCTTAAGTGGTTTACACTTGGGTTTTTATCCTCAGACAGACTTTTTTTCTTCTGAGTGCAGTATTTTCTTGGTGTGTCCGCATAATGGCAAATAACAAGCAGTTGTTTCAGACCAGCCTTAGATAAGCTCCTACACCAAAGCATCTTCACCATCTGGTAAATACGTGAAAATATGGAACAGAATAAACAATAACAACAGCAAAAAAAAATAGATTGTTTAGTGTTTTAGAACCATGCTTCCTGTGGTCAGCAGCTCTCCAGCTGTGCTGGTTTTGACCCGGGGTTAATTCTGACCCCAGCGTACATGTGGTCCATCAGAACCATGGCATGCGGGGGAAGGGACATGGGAACTATTTTTGCATTCTCATGGGAGAGAGGAAGCACAGAGACAGCGACGGGTATGGTGGAGCCGGCTTTCCCATGATTTAAACCAGAGGACAAAGGACATCAAAAGCAAAGTCAGGACAAGGAATCGCAGCACTCTGCTGAGGATTAGAGTACTGCAGAGTTTACTGTTCACCCTGTCCTGGCTGGCTCCAACCCATTCCCACTGTAGGCAGATCCCAGAAGGGCTTAGAGGTGTTTGAGCTTGATGCTGCAATGAATGCGCGTGAGACGATGTGGAAGTGTTTGAGCTGGTACTCCTAAAACCCTAATGCTGACTGACCAGAGGAGATATTTGGTTGGTTGTGTGTGACCTCTGAAATAGTGAGTCATATATGCAATACAATTGGTTTTGTATTTGACTCACTTTAAGCGTATGTCCTATTTTACTCTAAATTCGAAGACTGATTCCAGTTCAGTCACGCAGTGTATCCAACATATGCTACAAAATCTCTGGTAAACTGCAAAGTGAGGTCTGCTTTTAATGCCATGTTCTTCAAGAGCCAAGAAATGAAGGCGTTACATCCTCCCTCGGATGTCGAATGTTATAACACAGTGTCAGAGAGAAAAACAACGCCCTGGACCTGCATCCAGCAGCCAGATTTGGGTTCCTCGACCGCGAGGGATTCAAGATTGTAGAACTGTCGTGGTTCCTTGTATTGTCACTGTTCACATCAGCAGGCCCATTTCGTACAATGAGAGGGAAACTGATCGTATGTGAGGTGAAAATGTTTTGTGTACTTCTTTACTTCCTGACAGGTAACCAGTGGAACTGCATTGATGTGGAAATAAGCGTGACTGCTGGCTGCATGGACATTGGTCTGGTCGGTCAGTGTCCACCAGTTAGAGACAGCAAGGAGACAGTTATATCATGTTCAGAATAATGTTGAGGTTTCAAACTATGAAAAATATCATACCATTATTCAATGGAGTGTGTGTCTCACTCCCTTCTGTTTTATGGGTATGGTTACACTTCACTGATGTCCGAGCTGGTAGAATACAATACAGTACACTACATATAACATATAGAATGGTGAGTTATGCTGTGATATTAGGGGGAACCTGAGTCCAGGAGACAGCAATGTAAAAATACTTTCATCTTGCTTTGATCAAAACAGCAAGCGTAACAGCTCAATAAAGAACTGGCTTCCCTGTGCTGACTTCCACTGGGTTTCAACTCTTCAAATGAGGTGGCGTCATATTTAGCCACAAAGACCTACCTATGATGGCTCTGATGCTACAGACAAGAAAGGATCTCTGTGTGGCCTCTTTGAGTTGAGCACTCTCAACCCCCAAGTTTGGAAGAGAAGAAAAGAGAAGAGTTTTGGTGTGATAGATAGACAGAGAGTAGGTACAAGGGGCATGACTCACACTCCTCCCTCTGTTTGACATTTGCAGAGTGTCCCGGGCTGTTTACACTGTGGGCCAGTACTGAACACGCCTGTCTCCTTCTAGATACTGATCGATGCCACTGGGCTATCTTACTTTCCCTCCCACCTTGTAGTTCCTCAGAGACATGCAGAGGGCGCTGTGTTTGAAGTGGAAAAGAAAATCTTTCCAGCCTAAAATGAATCAATCCTTCACCTTGTTACCTGATATGCCCTGGCCTCCAGTCCACAATACATACACACATATCAGAGGCCAGAGCAGTTGTTAAAAAATTGCCCATAATTGTCAGACCTCTGTCTACAAGCTTATACATGCTCACAGATAAGTTCAAAAGTATACACACACATCCTTGAAAGACCCAACCACACCTTCTTCATTAACACAAACGTCCAGTAGTGAGTGACGCTAAGCAGCCAAAGAGCTAAGCCCTCCTTTTAAACAAACCAAAAGTCTTCGGACAAGACCACATGAACGTGTCCAGAATGTCAGCTTTCCAGTGGACGGGAGAGATGTGGTCGTTCTGCTGACCAGATCTGATTACCAAAGACTTCAAACTTCAAACGATAAAATGTCTAGAAAATTGGGGTTTAAATAATTGTCCTTATGTATTGACCTCTAAAATGACCTCTAACCTCAACCAACTTTAAAAAACTGTTTTGTTTTGTTTTTCTCATCACAGTATAGGTTTGAAGAATAAAAATCAAGGATATTTCTGGTTTCTGTGTCAGAAAAAAACCAAAAGCAATCAAAATAGTAGAAGTGTTAGAAGCACATAATGCTTACTCGCACCACACACACACACACACACACACATACACACACACACTGAAACACCTGAAACTAAGACCCTACTTGTAGAAACTACACCCCTCACTCTGTCTCCTTCTACAAACACTGGAACACGTTCGGTGGTTTTGCCTTACACAGTGCACTCACGTTTACAGACCCAGTGTATTTATAAAGGGATTTGATGTTGTCAACATTATGAAACCTTGAGCAGGGGTGACATGTGGTCACAGATGCACCGGTCGCTGTTCACGTCTAAGGTCTGCCAGTGTATACAGGCCCAGGAGAACCAAATGCACAGGACAGGTGCTAAAATTGTCCTGCACACTGGTTAGTGATCCAGAAAATAGGAAATAGCATTTTTTTTGTGGAAGTTTATCTATTTCCGTGTTCAGCGTTTGGATCCGTGCAGCTCTGTTTGTTGGGTGTTTGATTGGTGTTCATGGAGATGTAGTTTTTATGATGTGTCTGTAGATGACGCCTCCCCAAATGCCTCCCCACTGCAGCTCATAATGTAGCTGGCACGCTTTAAACCTAGACAAAAAGAGGATGAGGGAAGACAGCGCCCCCTGGTGGATTCAGGCCTTTTTGCCTGCCAGAGGTCTCGGCTGATGGTCCCCTGTACAGAGAAAAAGGCGAGACAGCAGTTATAAACAAAGGCCAGGCCATACATGGGCCTCTCCTCTGACTTCCATAGCGCTATGGAAACACACCACCTGAAGGCAGTGACCCCTGACTGTCACCGAGCTCTGAACGGGGCCTGGGGTCAGATTTACACCCTCTCCCACATATCACCTCGCTTGGCCATAATAGGTTGTGTGAACAGAGCAAAGAGAAAAAAGTGTTTCTAGTAATTGAAGTTTCCCTGCATGTTAGAAGGACTGCCAAGCGCGTGGGGGCTTTGTTCAGGGAGGGGGACACGTTTGGGATACAGTAGTTAGAAGGGGGGGGGGGGGAGCATGGTCGACATGGTAACAAGGACGCTCTGTTTGGGGATCACTTATTAGGCAGGAAAGTGTGATGGCAAAGAGAGATATAGAGAGATGGAGAGAGAGATAGAGATGGAGAGAGAGAGAGAGAGAGAGAGAGAGAGAGAGAGAGAGAGTGCCAGGCAGGGCGACACTGTGCTTGCTTGAAAGAATAATTACAGCAGCGTGCTGACATGCACTGAATCCCTGCGTGTTTGTGAAGGTATCTAGCGTAACACCACCAAGCTCCGCAGCTCCGAATCGAACATATAATCGTTCCCCTCAGAAGACAAGAGGATTCTTTTGATTTCTCTTCTTTTTTGGTGTGATAGTCTCTCTTTAGGATCATAATTGGAATAGCCATCAACCGGGGCTCCAGGGAGATTTTGGATCTTGGCCAAGTTTTCTGGCCACTAAATACCAGCATCATACGTATGATATTATGAGATTCACGTCATCCATGGTGCAGTACGGGTCTCAGAAACTTGTAAGAAAACCTATAGCAAATTAAATTCATTAAAGATGTATTATGAAAAAATATATGTTTGCTATCAAGTTTTGCACATTAAAAGCATTTTATGTGCAAATCGGATGATCTATATTGTGGCCAATCTCTACTGCTAAGGGCAGTCAACGTTTTCTGTAAGGTGGATTGCGACGTTCAAAAGAGCCCCTGATTGCAACAACAAACCAGGCGTGAGAGCCTCCTAGACAGAAAAAGCAGTAACCTACATTTTAGCCTCCTAGTGCTTCCAAAGCAGCACTTTCCTCTAACAGGCTCTCAGCATCCGTCCCCCTGTGGTTGCGTGTACTGTTCCAGGAGTTCAAGGACTGGGCGTGGAGCATTATGGCTCAAATATTGACGTGACAATCCCTGTGTCCCATTTCACACCTTTATATAGTTATTGTTTTCGGGAAAAGGCTTAATAAAGGTTACAAAAATGAAGCAAACTGGAAAGGTTTTGGCTGCATGAAAAAGAAGAAGAGAAATATGCTTCCCGATTACAGCGAACACAGGCTAAGTGGAACAGAGGGGCAATCCTTCAAGCATCTCGTTGGGGCTGAATCAAGCGCAGCCTTGCTGAGACAGACAGAGCGATGGGGGAGCTGCTCTGGGTCTGATCTCAGCAGTGAGTCAGAGTTACGGTCTTAATCCGGCACCGAGACCCACTGGGATATGGGTCTGTTTCCGTCTCTTCATCTCTACTCGTTTTGAACCGGTGTCAGAACTCTTGCCCACACATTAGTGCTTAGCTGCCCCTCCTTGTACAGGCCTCCAGTTTCCTTTCTTTAACACCCCCCCCCACACACACACACACATTCATCACACACACACACACACACACACACACACACACACACACACACACACACACATTCATTTGTCTCTCCTTCTCCTCTCCATGTCTTTCTCCATATCTATTCCCTTACCTGCATTCACTTCAAAGGAGCTTTATTGGCCTGACCATATTAAGTTACAGTATGTTGCATTGCAATCTGTTTAGCAGACATTAGTCTCCCTATGTCTCTGTCCCGGGGTCTCTGCGTAGGGTCCCGGGCACAAGCATCAGTGCTCGTTATCTGATGGGCAGGGGGACTGTGAGGTTGATTCCTTTAGAGATGTTGCGAGCTCCCTCTCGGGCTCAGCGAGGGCGCTCCGTTAGGGCCGGGCTCCCCACCTATTCCGCCTGTCCCATTCCCCATGGCGACATGAGTGTAAAAACGAGAGGAACAGAACAGAACGCTGCATGCACTGGAACGCGAGACCGTGCAGGCTATCAGCCTTCGCCATCACGCGATGCGATTTTGAGTTTCGATGTGACATTTGACAATATGGTAAAGGTTAGCGTAACGTGATGCGATGTGATTTCCTTCACTAATATGCCACTCATGTAGACTTAGAATCAGGATCCTGGAGTGTGCACGTAGAGAGTGTTCGAGAGTGACAGAAGGAGTGTTCAGAGAACTGAAGGGGAACAAGCTTTCTAACATGTTCATTTTGTCATGTAGTAAAATGATCTGGAGACACAATATGGACTGATGCTCACTAGAGGGAGTGATGTATTCTCAAATCCCCAGCTCAGTTTTAGGAGGTACACATGGCAGTATAGACCATTCTGGAATCTTCTGTGAAGTACATTTGTGTGCAGGATTATTAGCCAATAGGCTGGTTTGTCTATTTTGCTGTACATTCACTAAAAGTGTGAAAGTGTGTGTGTCTAAGAGAGAGAGAGCGAGAGAGCGAGAGAGCGAGAGAGAAACTAGGCCAGCTCCTCATCGCCTCCTCAGGAGCTCTCCTTAAAAGGTCAGGATGGATGATGTCGTGGAAGCTTTCTCTTTTTTCCCTTCCCTTCTTTCCTTCTCTCTCTCTCTCTTCCTGAGCTGAAGCTCGGTGACACTCTTGACATAACATAACTCTCAAACAAACCTTGCTTGGTGTACAAACAACTCCAGTGCAGCAGTCTAATTTATATTTGCATAATGTTAATAAAATGCCGAATATTGCAGAGTTCTGTTGTGCATTCCGGGGAGGCGTAGCATTCTTTGAGTAATCTTCACAGACTAGTGACCTCGCTCTTAAACTGCCCTGTCTGATATACGCAAGAGCTCCTGCCCCATTTACAGCTTGCTAAGAGCAAGAGAAGAAAGCCTCATTAATTCAGCTGTCAGCAGTGCCGAGCTCTTCACTGGCTGTTGATGTATCAGGGCCAGTAGGTGCCATCGCGGGCAAGCGCACCAAAGCCAGTCAGGACACGGTAGACATTTCACTGGAAAACGCAACCTGATTGTATTAATAAATTACGGCTGGTAATGCTAGAACAAAATGAGACCGTCTAGGGGCTTTCAGAGTTGGAAAAAAAAACAAACACGTGCGCGACCCAGCTAAGAGAGCTTGATGTGCTGTCAGAGCCGCGATGGGAGTCAGACGGGTCGGGATCGATCGCCCTGGCGGAACCGCGCAAGACGATTTGGTGTGGGAGGGAAACGGCACAGCTGTCGGGCTTTCCGTTCTGGAGACTCTTCCGCACGTGTGCAGTCACAGTCGGGGAACGGACTGGTTTTAGAGGGTGGGCTTGGGGTCCTGTGTGTGTGTGAGTGTATGCATACACACACGACTGTTGATATGTATATGCAGGTCTGCGTAAGCCCAGGGCCTTCATCTGCGAGAGAGACTATATGGTCGTGTGTGTGTGTGTGGGCTGTTATTGTTTCCCATTTTGAAAGCTGGAATCTGCAAACCATCTGCCGTTATCTGCGGAATGCCGCGCTGTTCATGGACATATATGTACCAGCACGCTGACGTCGGCGCTATTTTTAGCCTCCTCTTGTTCCTGGAGGTTGTCACGATGATGTCACGGCACCTCTGAAAATAACGCACCGTGTTTATCTTGGGCCGCGCTGTGCGTGGGCTTCTCATGCCGAGTTTGTTTGTGTTGATGTGTCCGGTGCCCGTCTCTTTTTTCCATTACAGGAAATGCACGTCCCCATCTGTAGGGCTGACTGGTGCTAGGGCTGAGCTAAAGGGAGATGGAGTAGAGTATTTAGCTAGGCGTTCTGCGGAGAATCACCAGAGATGGGACGTCTAGATCTGTCTGTCACACACGCACACACAGACGGAGAAACAGTCTCCTTCTCTTGCGGCTATTGGTCGTGGTCATGATAAAGGGTAATCGCCGAATCTTCCATCAGAAGCTACGATGCCGTAGATGTAAACGTGAATACATGGATGTGCGTGTTCGTGTGTATTAACGTCGAGTGTGCAGCGTCAGCAGGGTGGGAGGTTTTGGGGTCATTTCTGGATGTGTAGTTGTGGCGGGTGGGAATATTTGTCATTATGTGGTATGTGCATGTGCTGTGGAAAAATGTATGTGGGGCTTATCTGTGCGAGTGTCTGTTTACAGGAGGAGAGCTTTTGTACTGAGGGGTGTATATTTTATATATGATTATTAGCCGGTCAGCTATACTGGAGTATTTATGGCGGTATTAGGTTATTGTGTTTGTCTGTGTCTATGAGGATGGGTAGGTGGGTGAGAGAGAGAGAGTCTAAAAGAGTTTGCATGTCTGATTTACTGCGTGGTGAGAGTGGAAGTGCTTGAGGGTAGTGAAGAGTGACACAGACACACACACACACACACACACACACACACACACACACACACACACACACACACACATACACACACACACACACACACACACACACACACACACAGGTAGCGTCAACGGCGAGCGGATTGGGACTTGTAACAGGCTGCTGGTAGATTCCACAGCAGACGAGCGCTGTCAGTCATCTCAGGTTATCCGTTGGAGCGCGCACACACACACACACACACACACACACACACACACACACACCCCCTCTCTTCAGCGCACAGCCACGCAGCAATGTTTGCTCTCCTCTGCCTGGAATCCTCCTCCGAGCACACACTCCCCTCGCGAAATTCCCTTCACACCCTCCATATTGACCCTGCAATACATATTAAAGCCAACATTTCAATGTCTTTCACAAGATTGCATGTTTAATTAATTAGAATTATGTTTCAGTACTATAAGGGAACGCGCACACTGTACTTATATAACCCATAAGATGTATACTTTCAGCTCCCTGTGGTTCAGTGAACAAAAGTGTGATCGCGCCAGTGATAAGGTAAAGCATTTAAAGAACACTTAAGGTAGGCATTGAGAGAATGTGCCCAGCCCTGACCCATGCTGACATGATCCTGGTACTTATATTCTGGTGGTTTTGCTTTCACTTCACTATATGGGGTCCAGGTAAAAGACTTCAAAGCTGACGTTTGTTGTTTTGGGGAAGTGTGTTTTTCATGCATATCCACCTGGTGACCACTAAGAAGGACACGGCTCTCGGTTTTTGGAGATTGCTGAGCAGAACGGTTAATTTTTTCAACAGGAATGCTTTCTCCGTGTGTGACTGTGTACTTTGCCATACTGAAGCGTTTGTCTTGTGCTGTATATTATTTTGGTTATTTGTATGGTTTTAACTAAAATAACCAGCTTTGACAAGTTATAACTTCTGCTATAACCACTGGTTATTAACAGACGCCAAGCGAGAGCCTCTGGCTAGACCCAGGCCTTAGCATTAGCTCTTAAAGCTAACAGCAATGCCATGATGACAATGGTAAGATCAGCGCTGAGACGTCACTCTCTCCGTTCAGTTTTTTTAAGTGTTTTTTTAAAGCAGAGTAATTACAGATTCCTGATATCAGCATGAGCCAGCATAGTTTCCTATCTCCAGTTGAATTTTAATGTGCAAATGCCATAGCATATTATAAGTCAGAAAAAGATCCTAAGAATTGCTAGTGAAAAAACGCTTACGTAACAGCCCGTTCTGAGTGCCAAGCAAATTGAATTTGAATCCTTAGTTATATATAGAGGCACTCCTGTTCACCCGCACGGTTAGACCCATGATGCATTGCAAGTGCACACTTAGTCTGCGACCTGCATGGCTACTCGTGCGGCCAGCGTGTATGGGGATAAAGTGTGTGTGTAACGCAGAAGAATCTCTCTCTTTCCTTTTGATGTGTTGAGTGAGAGAGGAGAGGGCCAGGGTCTCTTCCATCTGTGCGCATTTGAGCTGCTCTTCTGTTCTCATTACCGCACGCCCACCCTCCACGGGCGCGGCTGTCTCACCAGCTGCAAGTTTACTGGCCAATAATCAGGTCTATGGCTGTTAGCTTCAGTATACCCAATCAATACTGCGAGATGTTGTACATGTTTTTATCCCACCAGCCTTGTGCTCTAGGACTTGGCTGTCAACTTGGTTGTTACACAATGGTTTCCTGAAGACAAGTCTGTAGACAACTACTGTTTATTATATTTGCAGTGTTGCACTTTCCAGTGCATGTAATGTTGTCACATGCTTTGCATAGGCTGTGGTCTGCTGTCTGCTCCGCTGGAACAGTGTGGCCAACTACTCATCCTTTGTATGAATGAAGTGTTGATGAGTATGTTTTAATAAGACTGAATGAATGCAGGCTTTCTAGGTTCTGTTTGCATGCGTCCTTGGACGGAGGATGCAAACACTGCTGCATGCGCCGCCATGCACTACACGTTCTCGGGTGTGCTTCTTCACCTTGGCAGTGAAATGTTTTAAAATCTGAATCGGAACATTATAAACGTCGGTTTAGATGGAACTGAGTGGACAATGATTGTGTCCAACCCCTCAGATGTCTGATATTCTCATGGCTGCTGTCTGCACCAATGCATGATGGGTAAAAACACCTGTCGGCAGGAATAAGCACTTGACAGTTGCTTGGAACATGAACCGTACATTATACAGTGACCCGCTGACCTCTGGCCCTTCATCTTCGAGAGAGATGTTCCCACCAAAGTCCATCCGTCACTGCCGTCCTGCTACAGCCGGCTAGGAATGGCATTAGTGTATGCCAAGGTACAGCGTGTTGCTTGAACAGTCAAACAGTAACACTCTCAGGGAAGCCATAAGTCCTTATAAGCGCTGCAAGACACCTCATTAAAGCATTAATGAATGTTAATATCAAGTGTCATAAACCTTTTTTTTTTTATTTAACAGTCACATTAAAGTCTAACTCAAAGTTTATATCAAATTTGATAGGGAAGTGTTAGGGACAAAAAGTCACATAAAAATGTACATGCTGCATATAACAGTACCCATGACGGTGGTTCGATTCTGCTCGGAAAGGGTCTGGTGGAGGCAGGAGGAACCTGATCTGGGGAGGGAAGCATGCTTACTGTCTCTCTTCCATAAGTGCAGCTATCAGCTCCTTGCCTTTCTTCCACGCCACAACATCAACAGTATCGGGAGAACATCTTCTCAAACCACTCCAACATGTCATCTACACTTACAGAAAGCACTGATGTATTTATTAGATTTGCTAATGCATACCTTTGCACACGTTTGCCTTGAAACTTATTTGAACCACACGCGGTTAACAGAGAAGCCAATACTGTTCAGTGTGTTTGCCTCTAATATAACCCATCGCACTTGCATAGCAGTTTCTGGACTGTCACGGTTGCCGTGGCAATGAGTGGGCATGTGTGGCAGAGACGTACGCAGTGAGAATGTGAGGAGAAGCGAGCCATTAGCGCCGCTGGGATTGTTGCTGTTGCTGGGCTCTGCCTACACAGTCGGGACGTCCTTTCGCAGACGCTGCTTGATGTTAACGTCTGTACGCCACCACTGTATTCTGCTCAGCTCCAGGCTTCGGCCGTTATTACATTTTTAGAGCTTGCGAGGTCGCTCCGGGGTCCTCGTCATCAGAGGCTGTTACCCATGTTTCTGCCACGCTGAACAGGAGGCAAGGCAGCTGAATCACATCCGTTAAGCTTACCCAAGCAGCTCGACATGCTGGTGTTTTAAACATTTACCAATTAATCCATTGTTTTGGGTAAAGTGAGCCCCAGATATTAACTCTGAGAGTGAAATAGCACTCTGTTCGGGGTGGAGTGTGTTATTACACCTCCTCACGCCATAATCACGCCAGCGGTGGGCAGATGCACTCTTAGTGAGACTGTGATCCGAGGTTACGCAGGGCTACATTTAGGAATACTGCTTCTCTGCAAAGATGGCTGCCCTGTTTGTGGCTTGTGCCGAGACACAGCTGTCGTCCGAGTAGGGATCGGCCATGTCTAGTTCACACTGTCCCTCCGTGCCCTCACACTCCCCGTGTCCAGGGCTTTGTGCTTTGAAGAGTTCTTCTGGTGTGAGCTCAGGAAGCAACGTAGGACAGTCCAGCTGGTGCACATCAGCACGCATTACCAAGGCTGGGTAAAGACCACCAGGAGCTACCTTGACCGTCGCAGCTGGGTGATGGGTAAAGACCACTAGGTGATGCTGCACTTTTTCGGCAGATGGCAAGATGGTCAGTGATATAAGAGCATCCAGAGTCCAAACAACAAGTGACTAGCTGTCTGAGACTTCACCATAATGGCCTATTTACCACCCCTCCCCTGCAAAGGTTTGTTGTGGCCCACTCCTTGGGAGAAAGAGAACGAAGGGTGCGTGGAGCAGCTGTGAGTGTGAGTGTGGACGTGTGTGCGTGTGTTGGGGCGGGGGGGTGAACCCTCACCTCATCCTGTCAGAGTTGAATCCGTATGTCTCTCTCACCCACTAATTCTGCAGCTTGCCTGGTGGTAGGACGACGTTTTACGACTGCTACTGCATGTACAGTAGGCAGAAGTGTACCATTCGTGGTGACGGGGAACTAATTTTCGTTTAAGAGAAGTTAATGGGTCATTGAAATCTCACAAACATTGACTAAACAGCATAACCTCTTGAGCTGTAGAAAAAAAAGACAACACAATATATAATGAACTAATACTCATGTCAGTGAACTAAAATGAGCTAACAGACTATTTGAGATATGGATACACACACACGAGATATGGATACACACGCACACGCACAAATGCATGCATTCACGTACGCGCACACACACGCATGCACACACACGCTCGCACACACACACACACACACTCGCGCACACACACACACACGCATTCACGCACACACACGCGCGCACACATACACGCTCGCACGCACACACACACACACGCGCACACACACGCGCTCGCACACACACACACACACACACACACACGCAAACACAAACACACACAAACACTCGCACACACACACACACTCGCACACACACACACACACACACACACTCAGAACAAAGGCAGCTGAATTCGCAGCTGTGATGCCCGAGCATGTGATCTCTAGAGCTCAGGGCTCTATTATTGCTCCACTGCTGAAGTGCAAAAATGTCTGACTGACACACACACACACACACACACTCACACAAGTTCAACTTCATGCATATACCCCCTGTACCCATGTGCATAAATACATTTGTGCCCGTTAGTATGACAGCATTTAAGTAGTTGTTTTCTAGACACCCCAAAGCACTTTACTTGTCAAACTTGTAATACTTGGCAAACTAACCTCAACCATCAACAACCTTTAGCGCTCAGCTATCAGTGGCATACTCACACACACAGGCTATTAAGAGGGAAAAAGGAACAGTTTATGTGAATTAAGACTCGGTAAACCCTACAGCAGCATGTATTCAGTAGCTTCAGTCCTTCAGAGAAATGGGGCTTACAGTAACCTCAGACCTCACACAAGCCACATGGTCTTTAGCTTATTTGTTACAGTATAATGTGCTCACCCAAAAAATCTGGAAAGATAAACCTAAATACATTTTTCCCCACTGGCTAGCTTGCCTGTGTCATTCCTAGCTGACATTCGGAACAACGAGTGTAAATTGTAACTGACAGGGTAGAGTAAGTTATTTTCCCCTGCAAAACATCTACCAAAATGAATAAATAACAAATCCACCCCAATAATCCAACTCAAAATATACTTAGTTTATGAAATTTAAAAAAATGAAATAAATGAACACTGTACAGTCAGTGGTAGCTCAGCTGTTAAGGTACTGGACTAATAATCAGAAAGTTGCCAGTTCAAACCCCACCAACACTATCTTACCACTATTGGGCCCCTGAACAAGGCGCTTAACAATTCAAGTTATTGTAAGTTGCTTTGGACAAGTGTCAGCTAAATGCAATAATTGGAAATGTGTGTGTGTGTATATATATATATATATATATATATATATATATATATATATATATATATATATATATATATATATAGCGCTCAAGTTGAGCTAAGGGCTCATCCACTGATTAGGAGTACTGGTGGTGTTTCATCACATTCACAGTCCTGGTAATCACCAGTGGTTTTCATGGTCCAAATGACTAATGAAACTCAGGAATTAGTTATCACCTTAAAGCAGGAACAACACTAAACTTTTGTTTGACACTGCCTGTAGGATTGGATTTTGAGACAGTCCGGCCTGCATTTCAGCACTTGTTTTACTTTAAGGACCCTTAACCGACCTGCTCGTGCAAACATGTTTTTGATTTCAGCATTTGGACCCAGTATGGCATCAGCACATTCACGGCCATATCTCCATCTGGTCTTAGGCAGCCCTTTCAGTGGGTTTCTAATGTAGATCAGATGATGGTGATGATTAACTGACCCAGTACTGGACGCTGAAACCAAGGAACAAACCATAAGAATGTTAAAGCTCTTATGAACGGATCAGGAACAGAAAGGGTCGTCGATGCTACGGTCATATCGCTAAACACTTTGCGCGGAGAGGAGTGTGCCACAGTGAATTCACGGGAAAAGAGAGAGTGAGAGATTCAGGAGGATGTGCTGGCGCATATGAAACCTGCGTCTCAGGCTGGGCTAGAGGTGAAAATCAGGTTCTGACAGAGGAGTCAGAAGACTGTGTGATTTTATCAGCACGTCGTACCATCAGCCTCTCACCTCCCGCCCGAGATCAAAGCCTGGTTATGCCTAGCAGGGTGATAGCTGCTCAGTTTGAGCACTTAGTCCGGCCAGAACTGTGACTGTGTTGCAGGCGCCAATGTCTCTATGGTAACATGGTGTCTTTTTTGGGGAGAGGGTTGCATCTGGGTTCACTCAAACGGTCTTTGCTTGTCATCACCAGAATGCAGGTCACCTAGAGCAAAGCGCTTCTATATAGTGGATTTGCAAAATAATAAAACTTCAAGCATGTTACATATAATTTATACACAGGAATCAGAGAGAAGTCTCGCCGATGTTGGCAGGGCAAGATGACAGAAAATCCAACAGAAGATATTTAACGATTAGAAACTTTCTCATTTATAAGTAGATATAGTTCTTCATTCCTGTCTTCCTGAACACCCTGTTTCTCTCATTTAAACATTAACTTTATTACCATGACCAATTTAGCTTAATTATTATCAGAAATAGAATTAAATGCCGATTAGTCAAACAGTGGTGACCCAACCCCCAATGGAAATGTCCATACACACTTAGCCTCAACACACACACGTACACATGCATGCACACACAAATGTGTGGACAAATTTATCAGTTATTGATATTATAAGACCTTCAGGTTCGACTTTAGACATCAAATTACCATAAACAATCACTGTGGAAACCAGTTCAGCAAGGCTGATACTACAAAACAGTTTATACAGTACTTAATATGCCCTGACCAACAGATGAGAGACTCTGTCTTAGGACACTGTTTTAGTGCACAGGGTCATTTATATGACTACCTTGTTGCTTTGATCTTATTATTTGAGTCAGTGTTGCAGAAAGTCTGTCGCAAAATGATTTTTTTTTTAGAAACTGTCCCTTAGATAAACAACAGAGCTGCCCTGAAGACGCCACAGTCTCTCACAGACCGCAGGGGCAATTATATAAATACAGCCAGCAAATTTGTAAGGCAATATGCCCAAACATTTACACTACACCACAGCTGAAAGGGGATGCGCAGAACAGAGCAGAGTCTTGAGGATGAGGCGGCCTGGTCACGTGCCGGTCCAGAGGGGAAGAAGACTGCTATATTAGTCAAACACAGGAACAGCGGTTGCTGTGGCAACGGGGGAATAAGCTAGCCACTCGGGAAGAGAGCCCTAACTGGGAGGAAATGAAAGTAGATGGGCTCACCCGGAGCTCCTCACAGTCTTGGAGTATTCACATGTTTGGAACTGGAGCAAACACACAGCAGTGGAGTTCAAAGCCTTAACATGTTTCTGGAGTTTCTATTTATTAGATCTATACTCCACAGTCTGTAGTGTAGTACTGTAAACATATCGGCCTCTACCTTAGAAGTGTGTACCTTAACCGATCAGTCACTGTGCTTAGGAAGATCTAAAACAGATTAGGATTATTCAACGTTTATCATCGCCTGTGGTTTGTTAACACCACAGACATTGTTCACTCAGACCCTGCTAGAAACATAGATGCTCCCTTCTGTAGGTACTTGAGATTTGTTGTATTACAAAACAGACTGGTCTGACCCTCACCGTGTTTGTATCTCGGCCTTGAAGCCAAATGTCTGGCCCAGAAACCTTGGTTTAGCCTCATCATTTACAGCTTGTCCCCACACACATGCACGCACGCGCACACACACACGCACACGTATGCACACTTGCAAACCTGAGCTGAATCATGTTCTGAGTGCGCCGGAATCCATAACTGTAAGTTTGCTCTCTCTGCACACTCGGGGAAGCTGATAGATAGGTCCAGAGTGGAGCGTAATAAAAGCCCACGAGGACTAAGAACGTGCGTCCGAGAGAGCCGGAGAGGGCGGCTCCTCCGCGCCCTGTTTGGTGCCTTTCTCTTCCACTTCACCTTGGCAATCAAGCATTTTGGTTTACATCCCTTCACCGTTTAGACTCAAGGTTTGTTAAGGTTTGACTGCGAGCACGCAAGCATCACTGCTAGTTCAGGAGCAGTGGTCTTGAGCACTAGCATCGTTACGAATCATTATGCGGCCATTTCACCATTATCCACACAGGCACTCGCCTGGATCCGTACAATAGCCCAGCAGTTACACACTTCTTGCACCTAAAATGATAAACAAAGGTAGGAAAGCACCCTGCATTTAAAAGCCATAATAGCACCCATCTGTGATGATAACCACAACATGTACAGCCCAAGCCTCCCCAGTACACACGCCCGGGCACTAGAGCCAATATCTCATAGTGCCAAAACATACTTTTCCCGAGATAGTGGAGCAGGCTCATCCAGCTGTGTGAAGTCCAACAGTCCCAAAAAACGCCCTGGCGCCAAAACACACTGCGATGGGGAAAAAGCATTATGTCTCGTGCCAGTTTGCACCGCATTTGTCATAATAAGCAAATACTATGCATAGATATGAGAAAGAACTGCTCTTTTTGTGTGCTGCTCCAGTGTTTACCTTTAAAGATGACGGATTTGGCAATGCGCAGCAAGGCCTATTCAATCTTACGAGTGGTGAGATACCACAGTAAGTGTTTCTAGCAACGTTGGATCACACTGCTTTGCAGAGGGCAAAGCTGTTGCCAGACTCCTGCCTTACAGTCCAAATCAAACTTACTGTACGTATGTGATAATTCTCTTGACCAATGGCTAACTTGGCCATTGGCCAGCAAGTATAACAAAATATATTTAGAAAGCACATTCATTCATTCGCAACACACCTAAATGTGCTTCATTGTACAAAAAAACAAAACAAACACCCTTCTGTACCTCCCTGCCTTAACACACGATTATATAAATAATTCAAAACTCCTCCTGACCAGTGGAAACCCCAGCGCAGGGTCTCCAGACGTGAGGACCACTGCAGTACTGCAACAATCCCTGTTGCAGCCGTCTTTTCCGTGGCCGTTCACTTCTTTAAGAAGTAAATGTGGCCTGAAACCATAGCTGCTTATGTGTTTAATAATGCATCATTTTCGTCAAAGATTACTAGGCTTGGGAATGGTGGTAATACTAATGCAGTATTAATATATTGTCTAGAAATAATAACAGTTGAACTGTTATCACTGGGAGAGACTAAGAAACCGCGCGGCTGCATAGACCTGCACGGGTCTGCATCACACAGCCGCACTAGCGATGCCAGACCAGGTCCTCCATGAAACGTCCATCACGCGTTACCCCGAACCACATGCCCGTCGGTGCTGCAGACGTCATGCTGCAGCCCAGGCGATGACGTCTCCGTAATCTCGCGAGACGATGCAAACGGAGCCAGGCGCACCCCCCCCCCCCTTCTCCTCCTCCGCTCCCTCCCCCCTCCCTCCCCCCCACGCCCAGAACGCTGTGGGAGAGCGCCAGTATAAAGTGTATCTGCGCTGTGGGAGAGCGCCAGTATAACGTGTATCTGCGCTGTGGGAGAGAGCTAGTATAACGTGTATCTGCCCTCGCACGGCGAGTCAAGGAGCGCACGGCCGGAGGGGGATGAAGATGGCGGACGCCAAGCAGAAGAGGAACGAGCAGCTGAAGCGCTGGCTGGGCTCGGAGACGGACATGGAGCCGCCGGTCCTCAGGAGCAAGAAGCCGCGGGTGAAGTTCGACGACGGCGCCGTGTTCCTGGCCGCCTGCTCCAGCGGAGACGCCGACGAGGTGCTGCGCCTGATCGGCCGTGGAGCAGACGTCAACTACGCCAATGTGGACGGGCTCACCGCGCTGCACCAGGTGCGCT
>NC_137507.1:18772500-18807500 GCF_041902795.1 Electrophorus electricus
GGCTGGCATGTGTCGTGGAAGTGCTTATGGGCTTTGAGCTGGGCTAGGCCAGGTCCACGGTGCCCTTAAAGGCTGGTACTTTCATCCCATTTGGTTGTCTGGCTCCCCGCACTTCGTGACTTCAAACCGCCTTTGTGTGGGACTTGTAAAAGACAGAGTTGGTTAACTAATGGTCTCGCTGGTTTTAGCGCAATATTGTCAGAGTGTGTTTTAATAATAACAACAACAACAACAACAATAATAATAATAATTATTTTATTATTTAATTTTTTCTCCTCCCCCTGGCTTGCTGCATTTCCACCCTAGACCCTCTGGACCTCCAAGTGTACGTTAAACCTGTGAATCGTAAAACATGCGCACTACTCTGTAGTCCTGTCCTCCTTGATGTCGCGTAGGGCTCGTGGAGTGAACCGGGCACTAGCGTTTGGTTCAGTGTGGGGTGAGGGTCTCCAGACTGCTGGTGCTGCTTCTTCAGCTGTCTTACTGACACCCCACCCCCCACTCAAAAACAACCAAAAAAACAACATCATAAACATCCACAACAGGAAGGGCTCTGCTGACATGACTCAGGCTAGCTGTTTTTGACTCATCACAGGCTGTGTTGCATAATGTAGGCTGTTTAACAAGTTCTAGTTGGGGGTTAGGTTTACCAAATCATGTCTTCCATTTACATTAAGCACTTTCGGTGCGTATTTATATGTATTTATATGAAGTTGTACGCGTTTCAGCATTTAAAATGTGTCCATATGAGTCTTGACGGGGGGGAGGGAGAGATGCAAAGGCCTTGAGGTGCAAAGTTCTGGAGTGCTAGCACATGCGGGTCAGATTCAGGTGTGCTGAAGCCCAACTCTGGGGGGTGATGGATGTCCAAAGGGTTTCTCATCACTGACCGTCTTTTGGTGAAGTTGGTCATACGATTGCCACAGCAGCCAGCACTTCTGCAGACTCCCAGAAGCTCCTCACCTCGGATGGCAGCACCGTGTTCAGATTCCTGTTGTGCTTTTCGTGGTCAGACAGACGTGTCTTCGCGTTACTGGGCTCATACCCTGTGGCTGTTCACAGCAGCGCTGCCCTTGTTAATCAGCGCAGCATGCAAGACCATGCAAGACTCCAGCACACTGCACTTTTACGGCTTAAAAGAGCAGCCGGGTTTCAGACAGGATGGCGGCCAGTGAGGTGGCACCACTCGTACACGCCTCCTTGCCAGCAATGTAGCGGCTTTCAGAAATGAATCCAAAAGGGCGTAGGTTTTAAGATTCCACCACATCCATCACGTCCCTCACTAATGTCCTGTGTCATTCTGTAAGAAACCTGCTCCAGCGTTGCATGTTCAAGTGTTCCTTACATATTTCACTCGCTCGCTTTGAGTCCTTCATTAAGTTGGTGGTGAACGCTGACAGACCAGCAGGCTTTAAGCATAGGGCATAAGCCGTAATGCACAAAATATTGGAAATTGCGTTGTATCTGCACCTCCAATTTGAAGTGGTTCAAAACCCGTCCCAAATCCCGTTGAGGTAAATGAGGTTACAGCAGGGAGACCAACAGCAGCGTTGTGGGAGCAGCTTGCCACTCATCTCCTGATCCATAGATGTTAGGCGTGGAGAACTGATCCCAGTCGAGGTGGTAAAGGTTGCAAGTCATTACGGACGCGACTGGCTTCTGATTAAATAACAGATTGAGTTAGAATTTAATTTGCCATCAGCTGTAATCTTATTGCTTTTGTCCTTTCGAGCTGAATTCAGTATTGTAGTTTTTATTTATTTTTTTTCTCCTTTCTTGTTTGGTTTCATACTTCCTTTTTAATTATGAATTCATTTTTAGATCCTCCCACTAAGAAATACTTGTGCATTTGCAAAATAAATCCAATTTGTGCCTCCATTTTTGCCTGCTGCTCAGTAATTCACTGTTACATCATGGATTCTTACAAATGGGGATTTATGGCAGTTGCCTGATCTACAACAGGCGTTTCTGAATGACTAATGGCGGACACGTGGCCATTTATTGCCTGTTTTGTTTTGAGTCATCTACACGTTCCTTGTCCACTCATTTGATGCAGAGGAGGCTGTGATCCTTCATGATATTGTCACCAGTGCTCAGACAAGACATTGGTATGCACCGGTTGACTGACGGCCTAATATTAGAACCTACCCCACCGGGTGGCCTGTAATTGGCAGGCTGCATCCCGCCAGGCATGTCTTACGAATATGTTTGTTGGTGTGTTTCAAAGAAGCCCGTAATCACTGTCAGGAAGTCCTCGTCTCCTTTCCGTTGAAGCACTGTTATCGGCTGATGTTCGCGTCAGCGCGCCCTCAGGTTTCTCTTGGCCTGAGTCACGTGTCTGAGGTTCTGAACCCTCTGGCATAAGGAGCGGGCCTCCGGCTCACGCACACAGCGTCACCTGCCGCGGCCTGCGTTTTCTGCGGGGACGGCGGCACGGAGGAGGGGCTGAGCTATTTGCGGCGGGTTCGAACTCGTCAGCCTGCGCTTTGCCGAGGCATCCAGATTCTTTGGGAGCGCTGGAGGGCCACGGCCCGGCGGCCCTCACGCGGCTGCAGCAGGGGAAGGGGCTAAACAACTGTGCGCTTGGCTCATGTTGGGGCTTCCCTGCCTCGCTGTGGGAGAAGGAATCTTGCCCAGGAAAACCGAGTGCGTGTAATGAGGGTTCTAGCCATGTTGCGCAGGGTTGTAGTCTGACACTTGGCTAATTCTCACATGTCCCATACCCTATGTAGGAGGATCCCACACTGCACCCAGACAGCTACATTCATTAGGAGCATTATGGTGGTGATTTATTTTAAATTATTAATAAATAATAATAAGAATAATAGAGCTCGTTGTCCAGGTTTAGTGTTAAACCCAAGTCCTCCCGGGCGGTGACACTCCAAGGACAGGACCGGGTTCCTTTACCTTTTAGGACTTGTCCTTCTTTACTGCACATGAACTCTCGCATTTCTGCACTAAATTACCAGCTTGCACAAGTCTGTGCAGAGCTGTACGAGTTGGCTTGCTGCAGGAATTCTTATACGTCGGGTGGCACACGTGCCAATCGTGTTTTAAGCTCTGCTGGTTTTTATGGGGCCAAACATGGCCGGCCCAGGGCCGCCGCTGCCAGATGCAGAACTCCATTCCACGGCTCTTCTTGGTTCCTTCTTTGGATTCCTCCGCCGTGGCGTGCCCAGGCCCAACCGCATCACGCAGATGATCCTCTCTCGCTGTGCTCCACTGCCAGGGAGCCCTCTGGCCGGCCCGATTGCCGCGCTGCTGCAGAATGCCCGGTGGATGACGTCGGCCCACTCGGAGCTCCGTAGACGGCTGTGCTGGAGTGTTGGAACGCTCCTCCCTCGTCTGGCTCCTGCACCCTCCCAGCAGCGGCACTTCAGAGAGGTTTCTTTGCATGTGCCTGTGTGCCCCCCCCCCCTGCCTTTTTTTTGCGTGTGACTTGAGCACGAACACAGTTCGCAGGAACCTTTCAGAAAGAGTTCCAGAGGAGCGTGTTTGAAAGTCCATTTATGAGGACAAGAATGCGCTACCTCAGACTGACTCTTGAAAGATGTTTACAGAGAAGTTTTTGGGGAAGTCCAAGACCGTTTTCAATGTATTTCATTACAAAATAAGAGCCTTGTTTTGGCTCAAAGTTAAACTATGCCACTCCACTCCTCACTCTATGCCAAAGTTAGGCAACCATTTAGTGGACTGACTGCAGCTGTTCAGTACTCTTTCAGTGAGACTTCGTACTTCTGCATTGGGATGGCCAGTCATAATGTCTGAGCCATTACGTATTGAGAGTCGCAACGGCTTTGCGGGTTTTGCTTCTTTTAAATGGCTCCTAAATATTTTATTGGTCCTATATACTATACAGCATTAGAAAAGTTTGGGTACACTATCCCACCGGATCAACGCGATGGCGGGAGTTTGGACACACTGTCCCGCGGCGTCTGACCTCCAGCAGGAGCGACGACCGGTTCCCTCTCGTAGGAGCGTTGGGCCACTCACCCGCTGTGTGCTGTGGCAGGACCGTGCCGGCCTGCCCGTGTGCAGAGGCTTTAATGCTTGTCCCCGACACCGGTGGTGCAATTAGTAGGTTGGACTGTGAGGAGTAGAGAGGTTCTTTAGGGGTCGTGACATGCACGGGGACCGCCAAAGCCGCCAAACAATTGTAGCAAGTAGGTCCTCACACACCTGCTGTACCTGAGGCAGGTGTGTTGGAGCAGGAAAACAAATGACACGTGGAGATTATGGGAACCGATGCACTAAGATTGACAGCTGACATAAAGACGGCGATACCCGATGGGGTCGTGGAGTCTAACGGACTGAGAGAATCGCTACAATCGTCTGTCTCTCGTCTGAATTAATTTTCATCATTTGCTACATTTGATCCTTTTGCCTGTGTGTATGTGGGGCGGGGGGTTGAGCACATTTGGGATGTTGGGAAGTTACTTGGCCAGAGAGGAACAGGAAAGACCTATATCTCTAGTGCCATGACTTAATTTCTTTATTGCAGATGTGCATTCTACAAAATAAAGCAGTAATTTAAAGTTTAAGGGAGCAAACGGGTCAGGGTGTACAGGAGTTGTGCATTATGGAGTTGGCACAACAACAAGATGTCTGTTAGCCATTGATGATTGGATCAAGGCATTGTCTGTTGGCCCAACCCAAACTTGCACGCACACACAATCCAGCGCTGTCCACAGTCAGCTGGCGCACTGATCAGCTGGCTACGTGTGTGCGTGCTTCCACATGCTTGCTCAAGGCCTTTGGAGTCTGTACAATGAAGTTTAGCTAATTCAGCCATGTTGTAATTAGTAGCTGTCAGATATTCTGAAAGTAGAACCCTTTAGCCACAGGATCGGTGTACCTGCCACTCCCCATATCTTTCACCCAGAAGAAGTGGTGCCTCTTAAGACAAGGCACCACTCAACATGTTATAGAAGGAGCTTTGACAATGTGGCACCAGTTTTTGTAGCGTGAACCGCACCACTCTGCTTCTGACAGATGCGCATACGAGCCAGTTTAGTCTTGGCCTGTTCACGGCTTGGAGGAGGTAGAACGCAGTGACGGTAAGAGTGTTCTGACAGAGTGCTGGAGAATGGAGGGCCAGCAGAGCAGGCGCGACAGGGACCGAAACGTAGCATCACGTCGCAATTGTTCAGACACCCGTGAGCAGTCTGCAGTGACGTTACTGTAGACATTACCGATTAAAAAAGGGCCTTTCTGTTGTCTTTCATTAGAGCAGTCAAACCAATTAGAGAACTACTAGCGTTAGATCTATAAATATCTAGCCCTTTTTTGGCCCAGTATATGTAGATATAACTGCTTTTAGAATGGAAATAAGATGCTGACCCACCAGGGGTTCCATGTTGGTCAGACTCGGTTGGCTGTGGCTTCCTGTAGGAACGTCTTCACCTTTCAGGGAGACCCACTGGAATGCTGTTTCCTTACTTTTCACACAAACACACCTCCCCTCCCCACCATGTGAGCGTGTGCTGTATACTGAGCGCATGCAAACACCCAGACTTTGTAAGGCCAACTTCTAAGACCCACCCTCTCAGGATGATCAGTTATGCACTTCCTGTTTGCCCTCTGGTCTACATTGAATCTCCCCAGAATACATACACACACACACACTGCCAGTCCATGCCAACTGATTCTCTGCCCAGCAATTATACGCATAAAGCAGTTTGGCAACCACGTAGTTAGCTCTAACAAAAGATGACTGGTACAGTCTGGAGCCACAGAGTGAAATCTAGAACTGCTAGTTGTGAAAGGACACTCTGCTTAGTGGTTCCTGTCTGTCCTCCTCTAGTGTTCCTCTATTGGTTATAGGAGAAGTGGCTCAGGCTGAGGAGGAAGTGTGTGTGTGTGTGTGTGTGTGTGTGTGTGTGTGTGTGTGTGTGTGTGTGTGTGTGTGGTTTCAGAGCTCCATCAGCTGTGTAAGCGCTCTCTCTCTCTGTGGGGGTGTGCAGTAATGGGCTGATACAGTGGCTCTGGTGCAAGGCAGGCAGGCCCTTCAGTGTTTAACCTCCGTCAGGATTCAGGAAGGTGGTCTGAGTCACCGGTGATGTGTGAAAACCAGGCCATGGAAACCATGGACCCCCTTCAGGCCTCTGTTACAGGGGTCTCTGAGGCCGAGCTTGTCCCAGGTCACCCTGGTTACGGGCACACCTTGCAGATTCTTTCATTGTGACTGTAATGCCAGCGGGACCCCCCCCCCCCCAGTGCTCAGCCTTGTACAGTTACAGTTCCCATCCGTGGCTCAGCCTTGCTCTTTCTTTTTCCATGGGAATCCTAGTACCATATATGGTCGTCAGACCAGACTTTTGCGTTCTCCCTCTCTCTCTCTCTCTCTCGCAGTACTATACCCCTTTCTGTGGCCTCCTGCAGTAGTAACATTCCCTCATCCCTCCACCCTCTCCCAATCTTTCTCTCATCCCGTCCTCTGTCCCTTGAACGCGCGCACACACACAGAGCATGAAGGAATTCCTTTTGTGGTAGAGCTGCTGCTCCGGCAGCCCGCTGATGTCGCGGCCGGAGGAGGGCTCACGCGCCGAGCCACCCGCTTCCTTGGGAACGTGCGTTGCGGCGCACTGGAGGGGAGGGACGGGGTCACGGCTGCCGTGTAGGAGAGCTCCTCCAGCCTGGCGGCCCTTCCTTTATAAGGAAACCCCGTTATCAAAAGCCTCCACGCACCAGAGGCTTGTCTCTTCACCCGACACCAGCTTGTCCTGTCTTCAGTCCCGCGCTGGGTTGAGACAACTTCTTATGGACCTTCTGATAAAGATGTACGTTCACAGAGTTTCTTGAGCTGCTTGGGACATGGCCGCTGTCCTGGGCTGTTTTGTGTGGAATCAGTCAGTAAAAGAACAGAAACCCCAGGTTGTGCTGTTTAGGCAACCTCCCCCCCCCCCCGCTGCGAAAAAAGAATAGGATTTTATCATTACAAAGATCGCAAATGGCAAGTAACTAGTGTTACAGATGAAACTAGTATTTCAGATGCATTATTCTTGCTACTTTAAAACGAGACGTCCTTGTTCAAACAGACGGCTCACTGGAAAACAACAAAACCACTGCTGATCTCAGTGTTGGTACAAAGACAGTGTGTCGTAAGAGTTCTTTTTAAGGTAGAGCTACAGCAGGTTTGGCTTTTACAGCATTGGGATTGATTTGATTTTTATTTTTGTGTGTGTTTGGCACCACAAGTGTTCGTAGCAGTTTTATCTTTAGCCTCTCAGTGTGAATGTGGACAGCAGTGGTTGTCGGCTCAGAAGGCTGCCTCTGGCGCTACCTCTCTCTCCGTCTGTCCGTCTGTCTGTCTGTCCCTGCCGCTCTGCTTTGTTCCAGCTGTTCTGCTTGACCTGGGAGAGAAGTCACTCTTGCGTTTGCCTCCGCTGAACAAACAGGCATAGTTCTCCGGATCTGTCGGAGCTATGCGCATGCACGCACTTGCACACACAACAGGACATTCTGCTCTCAGCTGTACTGCTTGTTTGATTTGTGCCGTGGAAAACATCCCCCGATGTCTTACTGAGCTGCGTGTGGTTGTATGCTGGGAGACTGGTTTGAGCATGTCTTACGGTTTACTGTTTGTGTCATAGACGAACTGGAGCTCTGGAAGATGACGTGTGCTCTGTAGAACATTTTTGCCATTATGCTGTGACTCTGTTGTTGTTGACAACATGTAACTAGGTTGTTTAGCGTGTTGTAAACAGCTGACTTTCCTCCAAACAGCCTCCTGATTACGGCTGGCGCTCGGTTGCGAATGTCCCATCCGTCCAGGTGTGTAACAGTCTAAAACCCTTTTAGCATTTTACACATGTGTAGCTCTAACTGTGCTGAGGTCTGTGCTAGTTGGGGAGCCAAACACACAGAATAGCAGTTCCTCACAGAATTGTGAGCCGTCTAGTCACAGCCGATGAGCCGCGCTGCACCGATCTTGGTCTTTTGCTGCACAGTGTGGTCAGTTGTGCCGTGTTCATCCAGAACAAAACCAGGGTTACCCTGTCGCATCCAGGTTACTGCCTTTACGTCATCCCTACTGTCTTTGCCTTTTGTGTTATGGTGATTAGCATCTACGGGTTGACGGATACGGGGTTTCGGTGACTACTGCCAATATTTAGAGAGCAGGGTGACTGATGACAGCATCTAATGCCGATATTGTATGCACACGCGTGTGTGTGTTTGGGGGGGGTGTGGGTGGGGTGTGGTGTGTGTGTGTGTGTTTGTTTTTTTTTGAGGGTTTTTTGTATGTTATAAAGTACCTCAATTTAATATTAACAAATGACAAATGTCAAATTTTGCTCAGCAAATGTAACACTTTTATTGTCTGTTCTGTTTGCTTAAGTAGATTTGCAGTCTTGACAGCTGTGCAGTTAATTTAAATAATAGTGAGTCAGGTGAATCTACATGTTATAAGAAACCTAAGCTTTGTTTTAAAAAAGAATGGAATCTACAAACACAAATGAGTAAGCTTGCGTAAATAAAAACTATTAGCTCACAGTGGCACCCAGCTTGCCCATTCTCAACATAGCTTTTAATTTGCCCGATGAATCGGCGACCGAGTCGTTGGCCGACTGCTAGCAGCAACAGATTGTCCAGATCCAGCCTCTCTTTGCGTAACTGTGGCCACTGTCTGATCTCCAACTTCACGAAAGCATCACTAGTAAAATGGGCCTGCAGAGCTCTCGAACATAACTGCAACACGTATGAAAGAAGATCCCTCCCCCTGTAGGTTTGCTTGCAAGTGTCCAGGCTGCTATTGAATGGTCACTAGTGTCTCAAGTACAGCTTGAGTTTATTTCTAGATCACACTTGCTGGTGCCAGTGAGGACGATGGTTCCAGTTAATATCTACAGTTGTCATTGTTTGCTGCCTAACAAAACAGTGAGTCCTGCTTTCTTCCCACTTGAGTTTTACTAACTTCGTGCTGTATTCCCAGCGTTAGTTTGGAACGCACCATCTCTGGCCTGACTCCCTTGATGTCTGAGACCATTCCTGTGACCCCCATTATATTTTTCATAGGCTGCACCCCCCCCCTTCTGTTGCCATGGTAACACCCGAGACCATCAGATGTTTGATCTCAGAGAATCCCAGCTTTAGCCATTTCTAGTGTTCTTGTTTGGGGCAGTATTTTCCCAGTCCTATTACGCATTTGTTTCTCTGTGCCCGACGGGCATTTTTGAGCTGACCTGTAGATGGCACCTTGTAGTCCGTTGTGAGGGAGTTGGACGGCGTTAGGTGGGGATGGTAAGGGAGCACAAGGGAAGATGACCAAACTCCCAGGAGAAATGAACGCCCAAACCTCGATGGCCGCACTCTCGACATGTCGACCCGGACCCTCCTGCCCATGCAGGGCACATTCTGCGTGACTCCAGGATCTGGGTTGTGGGGGCCCTTCTGCTTCACTGCCTCTTGGCCCCCGTCCCGGCCCACACGGCGGTCTCGCCTGACATTCTCTGCTCCAGCCCTGGCCTAGCAGACAGGCCTCCCGCTCTACGGCCATTCCTGCTGTTACTGGAAATATTTGTGTTTTTGTATTGAACCATATACCCTTAGGGTGCAGATGCTTCACTTCCTGTGTTTTGCGTTGAAGCGGCACTTGGGGGTAGTCCCTTCCTGGTGGAGGGGGTGTGTCGCTTCCTGGAGGTTATCAGCTGTTGTCCAGTGCTGCTTGTTTGAGTGTACACGCAGCACAGCACAAAGCTTGAGGTTCACACACAGGATTAACTGCTCAGGTCTGATTTTAGAGCACTCTCCATTATTTGGAAAGTGTGTTTGTGTGTGGGGTACATAGACATCCAAGGAGCTCCAGGTATGTGCACCTCCATGCTCTAGCTCTGAAGTCGTTAACGGTGCGGGACATACACACCAGCAGTGCCTGCCTCTGGACCTCAGGATCTGCACAATTTCGTATCTACTGCAATTGATCCAGTTAATCAACATGCTCAATGATTGCAGAAGCCATTACAGTGATGATGATGATGATGATGATGATGAGCAGCGATGTATTTTGCAGCTGTGGCAGATATAAACAGAGCATGCATGGGGCACACATCAGTACATGCAATAGGTGCGTTTGCTCCCCTCAGCAGAGCTTTATCAGTAGTGATACAGCGAAAGTCACAGTGGCTATTTGTGTTAGCAGCTTCAGTGGGACAGACACTGTCAAGTCAAAGCCAAGTTCATTTATACAGCACTTTTTACAACACAAGTTGTCACAAATGAGCTTAACTTGGCAGTATGGGTCCAGGTCCCTAATGAGCAAGTGAGAGCTAACCGTGGCAATGAAAAACTCCCTGAGCAGAGTTAAAGAAGAAAGCTTGGGAGGCTAAAGATTTAACAGGAACTCATTGTACTTGGACAGCCCAGCTAATTAATAGTCTGTGCTTTATTCCAGTATGTTTAGTCCAAGTAGCCACTCCAGTATAGATGTGGGAGTTCCAGCTACTCTGGTGGGTCTCGGGTGGGTGAGATGCTTCTTTATCCATTGGAGTAGATGCAGCCGTTCATCTACTGGTGCCACTGGGATATTTTCTGGCATGCTCTTAGATGCTGTCACCAATGACCAGATCTAGTCCAGTGTTGGCATAAATCTGTAGTAACATGCAAATAAAACAGAAAAATGGCATTAGATCTGCAAAGATGAACAACACATGAACAGTCCGCGTTCACAGTAGACACGTGAACGATCCGCGTTCAGCAGACATGCGCCAGTGGTCAGCGTGCAGCTCCGGCAGGTTTATCTGTAGCAGCAGAACTACAGGGAGGGTCAGAGGAGGACCGGAGTTCTGAGAGCTCTCGGAAACCAAAATCGTCACAAACCCAAGCGAACGTATGAAATGGCTGGACGAGTGTTACCACCTCAGATTACCAGAAAACTCTGACCAGAGGCCCCAGTCTCTGCACCTTTTAATGTACAGGGAGTTACCCAGAGGAAATAAGTAAGGCTTTGTACTGAATTTAAACATCGAGAGTGTGATTACTGAAGGCTGGACGTCTGTTGCATGACTAGAGGCCTTTATAGGAGTGGGCTCTATAATCCCGATCATTTTAGCCACTGAGAGAAACCCTGCATTTTGAGAATGCGGTAGATGAGTGCTTTATATGTCGTCGAGCTTTTTAAAATCAATTTGAGAATTAACTGGGAGCCAGTGCAGTGCTCAAAGGACATTATTAATGTGGTCAAACTTTTTAGTATCTAATTTTTAAGAACAGTTTTAAAACCCATTAAGATTTAGTAGAATATTATAATTTGTCTCTTACAGCTTTGGGTGAAAGCAGTAGCTCCTCAGTGTTATTGGAGTGCAAAAGGAGGAAGTTACTTGCCATTCAGTTTTTTTTTTATTTTTATTTTTTTTATTTCTCTAATGCAATCCTCAGTTTTGTTTATGCATGGATGATCAGATTTGTCCAACAGTGGAAGTTAATACCACACTTACAATTAATTGTGTCCAACTGTAGCATAAAAGGCGAATAATGAGGGTCCCAGTACTGACCCTTGAGCTACACCATATTTTACTTTTGTAAGCCCAGAACATTCATCATGTCCAAGGACAAATTGATGCGTGAGCGTAAGACAAGGGTGTCACTCACCGGATGGTGAAAGATGTGGCCACTTGTTGATCAAACCACAGCGATCTGATGAATCTGAATGTGCTGTGGTGTGTCCCTGGCATCACAAAATGTGTTTTCCATGAAGAATCGAGCATTGGAAGCAGCAAGCTGCTTTGCAAATGTCTCTGCAGGAAAAAGCCTTAGACATGCAAGTGCATCTTTACAAGTAGTTGAATTGGTTGCCTCATTGGCCAAGTGGCTATTATTCCTCACTTGATTAACATGGGCGTTCTGAAACCCCATTGGTAGGCTGGTTGGTGTTGGATAGTTAACTTTTTGTTCTCTATGCATTGCTTAGTCCGTTTGAATTACCGGCAAGGATTAACCGAACATGAAGCTGTATGAACGGCCGTCAGGAGTGATGCGGCGGCGTGTTCCTGGGGCGCTCATCCAGCAGGCCATGCCAGAGGTAGTGTGCTTGCTCTAGCCCATGCTGGCTACACGTCCACTTCTGCGCGCACTGCCTTCCTCTTTCTTTTGTGGCCTTTCAGTTGTTCTGCACTTTCCAACGTAGCCCGCGAGTCCACTGCTAACGCAACCCTCCGTCCAGCATGAAGGAATTTCATCCCGACTGCAAGTACGGGTCGTGTTACGGAATGCAATTCCTGCTGGGTCATTTCAAGCCCCCCTTCCCCACTCACAAGTCAGAGCCGAGGACATTGGCAAGAAACGAGAACGCCAAGCGTGCCATAGCCGTCTGATCCCCATAGTCGTAGTATCGTGTGTGTGTGTGTGTGTGTGTGTGTGTGTGTGAAATGGAGATGTGGCTGCTCTCATTTATTCTGATGCTTCTGAGACTTGGATTATTTTTAGCACTGTGTTGCAGAACATCACTCCTAGTGCACCATAAAAGTGTTATCAAGCAAGTGTGATCATCTCAAGCAGGATGGTGTCCTTTGTCATTTGTCGTTTTATAAAGGGTTTTAAATAATATAATCTGTGCGGTTTTCCTGAGGTTTTTTTTGTAGTTTTGCTGTAGTATCGTTGTGCTTTACTGCCATGTTGTCTGTAACCAAGCTGACGTGCCTTAGCAACCTTTTATTCAGGCGCCTCTAAATCTCTTGTCCAATAAATTAATGGTTTGGGTGTTGCTTGCCTCTTACCTAGATACGTCCCCAATAAAGAATTTATTCCTAAATAAGGTTTTTGCCCTCAGTGACTAGAATTCAGGGGCACGTTTAAATAGCAAAAATACCTGCTGAAGTTAGCAGGGCTGTTGCTGTAGTGTAATGAAGAGGCAGCGACTTCCTTTCCTAGCACCCTAGGGATGATTTTGCCCAGGTTATTTATTACGTTCTCCTGATAAATGGGTTGTTCGATTGATTCCGATTTTCAAGAGAGCCCACAGAGTCTTGTGCAAATTCATCGTGATTTAATCGACGTGTATTCCACTTGTAACGGGCCTCATGACATCCCTTTGGTGAACACCCGAATGGCTGTTGTAAATATGATTTGGTCTGCTATAGCACAGTGGCGTTCAGTACGGGGGTAGGGGTAGAGGGGTAGAGAGCTTGGCACCAGCTTCAGCTGAACAGGTCTGAAAGAAGCTGCTGAGTTGCAGCATGTCTGCAGGACCAGTGCTGCTGGCGTGAGGCGGGATTTGGACACGCCGCTCACTGTTATTAACGCTAATGGGCAGATTAGACCTCAGCTGCATCTCAAACGTGTTTGGCCACTAAATTAAGTCCATATGCGTCATAACATTCACACGATGAATCAGAGTGGATGCAGGATCACTTTAACCACGCCACCCAAGTTCATCAGTGAACTGCTTCAGATGATTTATGTTCAGAGCATGCAGTGTCACTACTGTACCCTTACACTCATGTGATCCAGTGCAAGGACTGCTCCTACTGGGTGCATGTAGGAGTGTTTTTGGTGTGTGGGTACTGTTCACCACAGCAGCTCCCTGTCAAAGGTGATTTTCACACCGTTCACTGTTCTTGCATACACACTGGGTCACCAGTGAGTCGTGCGACTTGGCCAAAAAAATGCCCTCTAGCACAATATTCTTAATAAAGAGGTAGGAGAGAGTCCTTCTGAGGTCACGTGCCCTGAAAGTTAAGATGCCCTTGACTCTACTTTTTGTTTCTTTGTTTGTTTTTGTTTCTTTGTTTGCTTGTGGTTTGTCAGGACCTTTCTGATCCAGCATTCCTTATTCAGACCAGCCAAAAAGTTAATTTGGAAGTTGGGAGTGTGCGCTGGAATTTGTCGCTCATCTCCATTCCCACTGGTTCATTTGCCGAGCAGCGCTGGAAAAGGCCGCGCTCTACGCTGGAGCACTGCCGCTTTTCGTTGCACATTTTATTTCAATATCAGTGCATCAGCTATAATTTTTCTTAATATAGCTGCTAACCCCCCATCCGAAAACTCGGGTTCTTTGACAGGCCCCCTTCACAGCGGCGGTCTGGGAGGTAGCAGCATATACTCCAGCCTTTCCATTCCCATCTGCAGACAGGTCTGCGCTGGGCACTGGCTAGCTGTGGGACGGGCGAGGACACGTCTCCAGAGGGCCGGCTGCGGGTCGGACGGCCCAGCTCCTGCTCCTCTGGGTCCTCGGGAGGTACGCACGGGCCACTCGTACTGCGGCACAGCGAACGGCCCAAATTTGGGCACGGATTCCAGCCAAGCGGTCGCGTGCCCCAAACGTGAGCCTGGCCTCTGTGTGCTCGCCTCTGTTGACTGCGTTGTTGTAGCAACCCGATGCGACCAGGAGTTTTCGGGAGAGGGAGAGCTCACAGAATTGAAGGTTGTTTTGGAGAGAGGGAGAGAGAACTTCAAGGTTCTGGGGATTTTACTGGGCAGGGTTCAAGTCTGATCTATGCAGCTTTGTAGCAACTGATGCAAGCTGACATTTTGTGTGCTAGAACTGCTGTGACATTTTAAAATGGAGAAAAATATGTTAAACCCTATAATTAAGGCACAGTAATCTGTTTAGTGGGATTTGTGCTGTTCATTGGGGGTCGCGTGACACCCGCTGCCCCTTCTTTGCAGTTGTTGATGGGACTTTTCAACCTTGCTGCCCCTGACTTACTTCTGCCTTGTGGTTACACTGCCGTCTTCACCGCATGAGCAGGTGGGAATGACCACCATCTTAACCCTCTTAGAGCTCAGATAGCAGGTCTGTACGGCTTTGTTTGCCCTGTGGCCCTGTGCAGACAGGCAGCTCCATCTGCACCTTTTTGTACATTTTTGATTACTCTCTGCTCCCTTTAATTCCTTTCTTTCGTTCTTTCTCTCTCTGGCCCGTTCTTTCTCTCTCCATATCGTGGCCAGGAGAGAGGGAGACGTTTCACTTTTATTCTGTCCCTTTGTTTTCTATATCTCTCCCTTTTTTTGTTTTCTGTCTGGATTTGTCCAGGCCCCCCGCTGAACCCTCTGCGGCGTCTCCTAGCGCCCAGACAGAGCTGTGTGGCGCTGACCTGGCCGAGCAGACGCGTTTGCCTATTGTTCTCTCGCCTAGCGATTGTTTCGGTAATGGCAGCACTTTGTCCGGTCGTGTGGTGGCTTGCTTAAAGAATGGCCTGCCACACTATCCCCAGGGTGTGTGTGTTTAAACTGAACTTTTCAGGACTGCAAGACTCTGCCTCTTTATTTGGATGTTGTACAGAAGAGATCTCTATCAGGAGATTTTGGTTTCCATTCTCTTTGGTGGGGTGGGTGTGTGCTGGTTGTAGGTTGTAACTGGTGCAGTGAGTTCTATAAATGGCAAATCCCAGCTGAAAACACCATTCTAACCACAAGAATTAAAAATGTGCTTAATTTCTGCATTAGAAACATCTGTCACTTCTCCAAGTCTGAATCTGATCAGAACTATTCAGGAAGAGGGTATACCAGAGTGATCGTCCTCACACTGCCATTAGCTGAATTATATACGCTATGATGTAGAAATTGTTTTGTATGTAATTAATGATGAATACAGTACAGTGTGGTGGTGTGTGAAGTCTTGCCGTAGGTTTGTGTGGCACCGTATTTCCGTGCAGTGGTCCGGTGTTGCACTGGGTGGCGTCACCCTGCCCTGGCTCTCTCTTACCCACGTGGAGCGCCTAAGGCTTGGGAGGTTCTGCTGATGCGGTCTGATAAGTCCGACATCGAAAACGCGCATGTTATCTTATGGAGAATGGCTGGCAGCTTTGACTTGCAGAGGCCTTTTGACCTACACCTGAATCGGCCAACCACAGTAGGGTGGTATTTTTGTGTATGTCTAAGGGCGGCCACCTACAGGAAAGTGTCCGCCAGCCATTAGGCTGAGCTGGGATGTTTGGAGAGTACGGGTCTCATTTCAAATACATACTTCCATACCTTACCAGCAGACATGCGGGATATGTCTCCTTTATCTGCTGTCTGCCTCAAACATAATTCTGGAGCATTCAAGGGTGAGGATTATGAACATTTTTCCAGTCACTCTACCCATAACCATCTCTTTTAAGATAGCTGGTTGTTTTCAATTTAAATTTTTATTTTTATTATTTTTTTTATTTTTTTATTTTTTAGAAAATGATTAGCAAGCCCCATAACTGCTGTCTGACCTCCACTATGACCTTTCAGGAACAGCTGCCTGCGCTCTTTCTTCTCCTGTGGTCGTTTAACCGAATGTGCTTTTAACGTGGCGGTTTTACATCTGGAACGAGTGAATGGAAGGATACGTTTCACACTTCTGTCTGACCCCCGGGGCCAGAGCAGGAGATAGTAATGCGATGTGTCTCTTCTTCTTTAGCAGCCCTGTCCTTCCATTGGTGCTGTGCATGTTGGAGGTCACTCTCAAAACCGTGTGCTGATTTTGGCATCTCTGGAGTTTTCACTCGTGATTCCTTGACAAAGTGGGCTGTTATCATCTGGATGTTGTGATCTCATTATAAAGGAGCGCCTCTAACCTCCACTTCGTGTATGCGCACACAGACAGACAGAGAGAACTCCCCCCCAAACGTGTGTTATTACAGACATCTTTGCTATGCCTGTCTGCTTTGTGGAAACCCCATGCGTCTGCCAAAATCCTGGCGCTCCGGTGGGCAGGAAGCGTCCGCTACGGCGCATCGTCCTGCAAACTAGCGCACGTCCTGACGGGGCTCAGGGTGAAATCTGCTACGTCACGTTCATGCCGCGTCCTTTTCTCTCCTCTCCTTCAGGCCTGCATAGACGACAACGTGGACATGGTGACCTTCCTGGTGGAACACGGCGCCTGCATCAACCAGCCCGACAATGAGGGCTGGATCCCCCTGCACGCGGCCGCCTCCTGTGGCTACATGGACATCGCTGAGTACGTACAGCTGCTGTAGCCCCGACGACGCAGGCGTGTGGAGACTAGGGTCCGCGTCATGAGCGGGGGTGCGCGCGCTCCCTCTTAGTTAGGCGTGGCATCTGCGCTCCAGGGGTCAGACTAGGGCTGGCAGTGACCTGCCCCCTCCAGGTAAACGCTCACGGGGGTTCGTCCCTGCGTCTTTAAAGGCCGTTGTACCTGTAGGGTTAGGAGCCATGCTGCAGAAGCCATGTTGGCCACCTCGCCTGCCAGTGCTGATGTAACCGATATCGCGTGCCGTGATGCTATCAGAGGACATTTAAATGGGACTAGGGGTGGAACCGAGCCGCTTCTCTTGTGTACCCTGGCCTGGATAATGGGAGTACTGGCCTGGTTTGGGAGTGCGCGCGTGCGCATGCCCATGTAATTGCCTGCATGTGTATAAGCCTTGGGCCAATAAACAATATCAAATATTGTGATAATTTAAAATGGATGATATTAAACAAATGTTCTGTTGCTTTGTCACGTACTGTTTCCACGTGATTGGCTTGCTTGGCTTCTACCTTTTTAGCTCTTCCCTTTATGCAGTGACTCTAGTCTGCAGTTGGTTAAAGACACTGAGATGTTGCAGAGCCCTAGTGCACTTAGTGGCTACGAGATCGGGCCATGTTGGCAACATGGTGCTTATCGCTAGAGTTTTGGAGATGGTAATCTCTCTCATCTTCATATGTGCGTTACTTGCATGTACCTCGGTTCTTTGATCAAGAGTCAAAAATCGGGTATCTTAAAAACAAAAAAAAAAACGCGTGTTGGTGTTTGTGGTCTGTAGTTCATTGCAGTCCTTTCTTTTGTATACATTTTTAACTAATGGATAAAGTTAAAATCTCTCATTACAGTTGCATGTGACATTAAGAAAATTATAATTTAATTTCTGTCATTTAAATTATAGCAGTATTTGATGTCATTTATCAGCCCAAGGCAGGCGCGTGTGTGCCTGCATGTGGTTTACATAGCATTTAACTAATTTCAGCTTCACTACATGTATACTCAAGTTATTCATACTAGCTGAGTCATGTCTTGTCATGTGTCTTCTGGCTCTGGGGTTGTGCAGTTAAGAAAACAGCTGTTTGTCCTCCACCTGTTTGATCTCCACTGCCCTGGCACCAGCATAGCGGCTATGCATGTCACCTGTAAAACTGGTAGAGCAGGTTGGCAAAAGTCTTGGGCTGTCGGTGACTTGGTGTCGGGAGGAAGTGGGCAGGGTTTTGCAGGATGACTGATCGCCTGTGGATAGTCACACGCAGATGCGGTTCCAGACGGGTTTGCCCTCGCCGACCCTGTTTCCCATTTAGCAGTTCCACGTGCACCACTAAACTCAAGACGGCTAGCGTGTGGGCTCTCGGTACAGCAGGGAAGGATGAGAGGATGGTGGAAAAGTGAGCTCCAGGTCACGATCCCACCCATGAGAGCGCCGAACCGTGCCGTCATGGCTACACGTGCAGCGAGTATGTTGAAAGTAGCCCTGCACCTAGAGCGGTGGCTGGAGACGTGGCGCACTGGGCCGAAAAGTCAGGGGAGTCCCGGCCCTTAGCGAGCAACGAGAGAGAGAAGTCTCCCGGCTGGAGCGTGGTTGACACTTTGAGTGATCTGGGCTTCAGTGTTTGCGCTGGGCTGGACTCTGCCTCTTGAAAGGACATAATTTCCTGTTTAGGCACTACGCTTGTCTGTTACCAGAGACTCTATCTTTACGCATCCATGCTCTGGCGTTCTCACCTCTATCTTATAAAGTTTAAAGACCGTGCCCCAACTGAAGGTGTAAACTGTGTTTTAAATATATAAGTAAACCAGTACAGAAACTTTGGGGAAATGCACAGAATCTGATTAAAAAACCTAATTAGTGATGTTTCAGTGTGAAACTACCGTGCTGCTGTAGAGTGATGGCGTGCGGAGCCATCAGCGTGCCGACTCGCTGAGACGACCGTGCGCTGTGCCATCTGTTCAGGTACCTCATCAGCCAGGGTGCCAACGTCGGCGTGGTAAACAGCGAGGGCGAGACGCCGCTGGACATCGCCGAGGAGGAGGCCATGGAGGAGCTTCTCCAGAACGAAATCAACCGGCAAGGTACACCACCCACCCTCCCCCAAATACGTGTTTAAACCCCAACACACCTAGGCCCTGCTCTTCCATCCATTATATCATTATATTTAAAGCCAAACAGCAGCAACAAACCTTAAATTTTTCCTTAAACTCTAGGGAATATTCCACTTGCCATTCCATTTGATTTTGTTTTGTTTTTTTAAAGATAGACTTGCGCTGTGAGTAATGTGCAGTATTGTGTGCGGGTGAATCCATGCCGATGACTCCTGGTTCTGGAGTTTATGGCTTAAGGAATGTTGCGCAATGTGGCACACAAGGATACCCCTCATGCAAGACATGGATAAGAATAGGCTGCCTTAGTTTAATCAGGGGTCGGTGGCTGAGTGGGTGTGTGGGGGTGGCTGAGTGGGTGGGTCACATGCCCTAATGCTGTAATCCAGCTCATGTCCTGCTTGTATGAAGTCATGAAGCGTTTATTAATCCAGCTGGCAACGGCCCGTCGTGTGCCAAGGTGACGTCACTGAGGAATGGGATCCACTCACTTGGCCCCTTTTTGGTGGTCCTTGAGGTAGCTGGAAAGATTTTTCCTCTCCATTTTTGGCCGTCCCGGAACGGAGCCGTGGGGCTGTGGAGATGTCTGGGTCAGCCTCGCCCTGGTAGCCCGGGTCAATACCAGGCCGCTCTGCCCGTCACGACCCAGCCACCGCGGATGCGGAGACTCCCAGTGATATTAGGTGGCAGTGGCACGAACATGCTTGCTCCCTCCAAATGCCAGTAGTATTCCGATGATGTTTTACAATATTCCCCTTCAGGCCACGCCCCGCGAGGCCCCCAGGTCTCCAGCACTAAGCTCCTCACTTCTCCACTTTCTGAATAGAAGCACGGTAGTGATCTCTGCTCCAGTTATGCGCGGCGTGTCCGGGTAAATCAACCCTAACCCTCCTGTCCTCCATGAGTCAGCAAAGGGGCACTGTGCCTTCAGCCTTTTGTGCCATTGCTGGTCCACCAGTGGCACTGTGCAGTGATGATGCAGATGTTTCAGGCTTCTTATGGAGGTGGAATCCAGCCACTGCTTCACAGGAAACGGTGAAATTCAGCTGTAATAAAGTCGAATTCTATTAAGAGATGGTAGTCCAATAGTGTTGGCCAATTTCCTGGAAAAAAACCTCTAGTGTAACCTTGTGACTGAGACCATCGCTCAGGAAGGTTATTTTGGTGCTCTGTGTCTTTGGTCCAGTGGTCAGAGCTCACGTTTACTTACTCTCAGCCCTGGGTTCGAGTCCCAGGTAGGGTGGCTGGCTTCAGCCTTCGTTACAAACGTGTTCGTCGGTCACTGATTCACCGCCTCCTTCCCTTTGCCACCTACCCCAGGCCGAGCTCCTTACTGCCCCCGGCTCCAGCTAGGTGTCCTGCGTCCTGCACGTGATGCGAGTCCCGATGCTGTCGTGCACGTGGCTCTCGCCCGTGGGACTGTGCGGTTGCAGTGGAGCCTCTTTAAACTAGTCAGGAGGAATTCCCACGTTACCTTGGCAACGAGCAGAGATGAAACCGCAGTTAAAGGGGAATAAAAACATAGCCTAGAGATACAGTATGTATTGTCTGCAGTTCCTTAAGCATGAACCGTTACGGGTAAACCTGACACCCATCGTGATTTACCCACTGAACCTTCTGTGCCTGTCAGGACTGTTCAGGACTGTTCAGGACTTTTGGCCACAGGCCGTGATCGCCGAGGGCACAAACTAAGCACCTCTGCCTCTCTGTCCTCCATTTCACGGGGCCGAGGTCTGTGCGGTCGTTACTCATCGTGGCCCTAAACGTTTGGCTTCACGGCCAGGTCTTTAGCTTTGGAGACCTTACTGATGGCCCTCTGGAGCTCAGAGAGGAATCGGCTACAGTGGCATCGCGAGTGCCGCCCTGTTGAATGGCCTGTGGTGTAGTGACGTGTGCTCGGGTCACTGGTGCTCATCAGTCTGAGCGCTAACGATGGTTTACTGGACTGGGGAACCAACAGCTCCTTTCAGCTTTAGAGGTGAAGATGAACTTTCTAGTAGTTGGGACCATATGATTTTATCAGTTTTGTTTTCAAATCACGATGTAGAAAAATTAGTTTTTAAATTGCATGGCCTGCAGTTTTTGTTACACATTGCCTTGATTCTGTTCTTTCGTGACCTTTTAGATCTCTTTAGATTATGTAATGGTTCATGCTTAAGTAGTGATGGTACTAACACCTGTAGTATCAGTCTCAGATTCTTTCCCTGTGATCAGTCATTTTTGTTTAAAATGGGCTGAGTCTTCGCTGCGTTTTTCCTGCTAATAAGAGTCTTCCTGTGCAAGACTCCGCTCTGTGGGCGTGGGCCTTGCGTAACTGCGTCTGTGGTAAAGTTCTTCTTAAATATTTACAAGAATACTTCACCCAGAGATGCTAATCTGGCTACCAGTGAAAGGAAGCTGTTGGCAGATCTGCGTCAGCTCACTGCTGACAGCGCTGTATTTGGATGAAGTTTGGCTTTGCAGGAGTTAGCAGTGGACGTGTGGACATACGGCATAGAGCTTTAATTACAAACAATGTCAAAAAGTGCTTGGGCCGGGAGAACTCACTAGAACGTGGTACGGTTATGGTCGTCTACTGACCCTTTTAGCCACGCTGGTGTAGCAGTGTAGCCCAACTGCAGGAGTGTGTCCCTGGTGGACGAAGGGTCGTGTTTACAGGTGCAGCAGCCATCTAGCTCCGATCCCTGGCGTCTCGAGCAGACGACAGGGCAGTCCCACACCTTTTATCAATAATCCCGCTCCACCCAGCAGTCCCGTACCCGTTGCCGCGGGTCATCGCGACACTAACCCCGGCCTCCTCCCTACGCAGGCGTGGACATCGAAGCGGCCCGGAAGGAGGAGGAGCGCGTGATGCTGCGCGACGCACGCCAGTGGCTCAACAGCGGGCAGATCACCGACGTCCGGCACACCAAGTCCGGTGGCACCGCCATGCACGTGGCTGCCGCCAAGGGTTACACGGAGGTTTTAAAGTGAGTCGCAGCCCTTCTGCCCCGGTTACAGCAGGAGGGTTGGGGTGCTGGGGCTCGTCTGGGGAGGGAGGGGGGGGGGGCGGTTCTTTAATCAGTCGACTCATTACTCCAGAAACGCTGGCTGCCTGGGCTCTTCCTTATGTCCACAGGACAAAGTGTCTCCTTCATGCTGTCCTTCACTCACAGAAAAACCTGTCACAGCTCTCTAAAGGAGAATTCTGGCAATTGCAGATGCTAGATTATATATTTTAGAAAGCAGATACAAATGTACAATCAGATTTTTGAAAAGGGAGATGCAATTTCTGATTGTGATTAGGTTGTTGTATATTGTGGATTTGGCATGCTTTGTTTGATATTAAAAACAAACATATGGGCTACTTCCAAATGTGACACTGTTTATCCCCGATAACCAAAGCGCCCACATAACTCTCAAGCACATCTGGCAACGTATCGATTTGTTAGAAGCCTCGTCTACTGCAGGGCAGTATCGGGATGACGAACAAACGATATATGGCAAAAGTACCACGTGGAGCGCTAGTTAGGAATAGAGCAGCGCCCGCGTCCCAGACCGGATTGCGTCAGTGGGCCTCGAGAACCGCGGATTTGCGCAATCTCACGATGCCGTCTCTGGCTGTTTTCAGGCTTTTAATCCAGGCAGGGTATGATGTAAATATTAAAGACTATGACGGCTGGACGCCCCTGCATGCTGCTGCTCACTGGGGGAAGGAGGAAGCCTGTCGGATACTGGTGGACCACATGTGCGACATGGACGTGGTTAATAAAGTGGTACGGGCCCTCATACTTCGCCTGCTCTGTGTAGTCCGAGCGCCACTCGCCCGTCTGCACACATGCGTTTGTTTATTCATTTATTTTGTGTGGGTGCAATTTTGGGTAATTGATCACCTGTGTGTGTGTGTGTGTGTGTGTGTGTGTGTGTGTGTGTGTGTGTGTGTGTGTGTGTGTGTAGGGTCAAACGGCGTTTGATGTAGCGGATGAAGATGTCTTGGGCTATTTAGAAGAACTGCAAAAGAAGCAGAATCTGGTATTTCTTTCTCTTCCTGAGCAGGGTTGGGAATTTCATTGAACGTTGCATTCAGTGAACATTAGATTCATTTTGCATAGGGCTTTTTAAAATTATTAATTCACATTAAAATTAATTCAATAATTCAGAAATGTATTCATTTTTGATTGGACAAGGGTGGCTAATAAAATTGTTTATTTACCTTGTAGTATGAGAAGCCAAACCCTGAAATCTAATTTGGTTCTTTTGGGAAGACTTCGCTTTGTCTTCTAAAGGTTTCCTGAACCCTGTTTTAGAGATTCCTGGTTTTCCTCGTCTCACGTTCCAATCTTCAGTACTGAAGGGACTGTGTGGTGGTTTTGCTTAATGCCCAATATCTCTGGTGTTCTTTCAGCTTCTGAGTGAAAAGAAGGATGTTAAAAAGTCTCCATTGATAGAAACTACGACCACTGGGGACAATAATCATTCTGTGAAACCAGTGAAGAGGTAAATGGCGTTGTACTCTCCGGGGGGAGATCATCTCGGCGTAGCTGAGGGTCGTGTTTAACCTTGTCTCTTCAGGAGGTCAAGTCAGACCTGTTTGGATTTGAGTGCAGCGGTTAACTGGCGTCTCCCGTGTGCATGCGTGTGTCTGCGTGCCTGCGTTAGTGAAACACTTTTACTTGAGCCGGAGAAGAACGCTCCACGCATCGACACTCTGGAACCAGAGAAGGTGGACGAGGAAGAGGAGGGTAAGAAAGACGAGTCTAGCTGCTCCAGTGAGGAAGAGGAGGAGGAAGACTCGGAGTCAGAAAATGAAGCAGGTGAGTCGGTCCCCCTTCCCCCACAGACTTCAATCCCAGCAGATTACTGGAACTGCCCGCTGTGTGTGTCAACCGGAGGAAGTGGCTCATCTCAGTTTGGTTTTCTCACGACTTCTTTCTCGTGCCATGTCGCCTCACTATTCTCTGCCCCCTGACGTTATGGGTCTGCGCCGCATTTCTCTAAAGCTGCTTTGTGACAGTTTTATTGAAAAAGTTTAACAATAAAAGTGCATTGAAAGTGTGTTAGGTGTGTAGTAGGGAGAGATCAACTGCCGGTGTGTTGATCTCAGCCTTTTCTCTCGTCTCGCACCCCCTCCAGACAAGGCCAAGTCGTCCACTCCCATGAGCAACTCCAACAGCATGGTCCCTGCCCCTGCTCCTACGCCCACACCTGCTCCTACCCCCTCAAGTGTTGCTGTCTGCTCCCCTTCGAGCCCGACCAACCAGGTGACCACCCCCACCTCACCTGTGAAAAAGGTAAGCACGCGTGTCTGAGCGGCCGGCTCCTTGATGCCAGGTGCTCTGGCTCCCTGTGAAATTCCTCCTCACGTCTGCTTGGGTTTCCCTCACAGATGTGTTGGCAGCTAAACGGCTAACTGTTCCTTCTCATCATGCCACGTTCAGAAACGGAGACGGGGGGCAGATCGAGAAATGTGCTGACAGGGAGTGTAGATTTTAGTCTTCACCACACCTAGGACAGTGTGGTGGGATTCCAGGAAATCGCACAAGATCTGCGTGTGTGCAAGTGTACAAGTGTGCGTAGCTCAGCCGAAAGAAGAACCAGAGATGAAATGGCCCCCTCTCTGTATTCGTGTGTCTGCTGCCCTCTACAGGATGGCAGCTGCGTTGACCTGGGAGTCGCATAGATAAGAGCTGCAGTTTCCACAAGTCAAACACAGCGACAGCAGCTGCGCAGTTTTCTAAAGAGTGATTACAAAACACCTTGACTGTTTCGATGCAAAGGCCAGGAGTGATGCATCACAAATCATAAAAGTTGTGATACAAAAAATTATATCTCTGTCCAATGCCCCAATGATTTTAACTCAGATCAGTGCAGTGTTATGTGCAGACCCTACAGTGCCTTGAAAATTCATTACATTATGCTGAGGAGCTCCTTTCACCTGTATGAACCTAAGACACATTTGTAATGTAGTACGATTTAAATTACAAATTACAACAAAATGTTTTATTTCTGCAGCCACATTAGACAACTGTTTAAAAAATGTAAAGGTCCCTTGGGTCTAAGGGGTCTTTAACACCTTTTAAATGTTAAATGTTGGCTTGGCTGTTCTTGCAGCAGTGGCAGTGCTGAATCTTAATGGCTTATCTGACGTGGTTTCTGATGTTCCGTGTTGCTCAGGCTGCTTGCCTGACAAAGAGAAATGCAAAAACACTGCACCGCGGCCCCGAGCTTCAGCTCTCCCCTCGGACGTCTGCCGCAGGAAGTGCATTCTTCACTGCTTTCATTTTTTGTCTGTAATTCATTTTCTCTTCTTTTCTCTTTTCCTCTTCATCCCTTGCCTCTCTTTTCTACCTTTAATCTTTCTATCCCCCCCCCCCCATGTCCTGGCTCTTGTCTTCCATGGTTGTAGTCTGATATTCTCACTGCCCTTATGCCCGTGGGTGAGGCTGCCTGTCCTGCATTGTGGCGTCAGGGCTTGCGAAAAACTGGCATTTCTCTTGTGCCCAAAAAAGCGATGGTGAGGCCTCAGTGTGTTCTAATGTCTCTGCTTCTCACCCAGCTGCTGCAACTACCAGTGTGTCCCTGCTGTGTCCATGTACCTAACCAATCAGGCCACAGTCTGCCTAATGCAGGACCATAACCCCGCCCCTCCTCCCCTTTCATTGGCTTGGTGCATTGTGCTGTCACTGTCAGACTTGGTCGTGGAGTGCTTCCTGTCACTAAAGAGAAAAGGCGCCTTTTGCTAGGATGTGCTTGCTGTTTTGGAGTGATAGAAGTAGGCTATGGGTAGCCTATAGGTCTGCAGGCTGCGCTGTGTGTGTACGCGCTGGTTAACTTTGACCTAACAGGTTGAACAGATGTATTAATTTACTAAGACTAACAGTGAGATCTGTTAATCCAACCCAGAATGTTTGGAAAGATGAAGGAACCCTGCGCCATGTTAATCCCAGCGGTTTTCCTAGGGATGCGGAGACGGAGATCACGCATGATCTCTGCGTCCTTGCCGGGAGGTTGGCAGGTGTCTGCCGTTTAGATCAGTCCCACACCTGTTCTCCAACTGACCCATCCGTGTCCGCAACCTCCACCGCCGTCCGCCTTCATGCACAATAACAGTTTTATATTCTAAATCCAAGCACACAGACGTCTGTTAGGCTGTTGGGTGTAGGCTGTTGTCCTGTTGGAATTACCATTGCAGCTCACCGGCGCTCTACAAGCTCACGTTTTGTCTGGGGGGGGTTGCCTCCGAAGTAATCCTCTCTCTCCTCTCTCTCCTCCCCGTCTCCCCCTCCTCCTCCTCCTGCGTCCGCGCTCCCTCAGGTTGGCGTCCCCGCTGGGAAGGTTTCGCCCAAGGAGGATGAGAGGAAGGACGAGTCTCCGGCGTCGTGGAGGCTGGGCTTGCGCAAGACGGGCAGCTACGGTGCGCTGGCCGAGATCAGCGCCACAAAGGAGGGGCAGAAGGAGAAGGAGGCGACCGGCGTGATGCGCTCCGCCTCCTCACCGCGCCTCACCTCCTCCCTGGACAACAAGGACAAGGAGAAGGTGGAGGCGCACTATCAGAGACACTTTCAGCACAGATGATCTAGAGGTCTTGAGACTCCCAGTCCAGCTCCAGTATAATAGAGGCCTCCCAGTACAGTCAGATGTTACATTTGTTTTTATTTTTTTGAGTGAGAAGGAGTATTGTGAGATGATGATACGGGCAGTAACCAATGAGAGAGCTAGTAGGGGAAAAATTTAAAGTACTCCCATGTCCAGGGCGCATGTTATATTTTAAAACACTAAATCTATTTCTGACTGGCAGTCTAGGAGGGAGACTTTTTTTTTTTTTTCTGGGTGTTTTAGCATGACAGTGCTTGGTTTAGTATAACGGCATCTAATTGGTCGGTCTCAGGCGGGGGCGTCGCTACCCGGGGGCTGTGTGTGGACGGCCGCCTCTGACCCCTTCGGCCCTTTTTTGTCCACAGGAGAAAGAGAAAAGCCGCCTGGCCTACGTCGCCCCTACCATCCCCCGCAGGCTCGCCAGCACGTCGGACATTGACGAGAAGGAGAACAGGTGATGCAGAGAGGCGGGGCTTGGGGGGGGGGAGGGCTGTTGTGCCTGCGCCCCCTGCCGCAGTTGCAGTGTGAGGGCCACAGCAGCCCTGAGTGAGACGCAGCACACACTCTGTTAGAGTGGAGGTGAAAGTCTATAATGCAGTAGAAATTCGCTGTCAATGTGCATGATGAAGGTAAAAGTTTACCTGCACAATTAACAAACGAAGCCTTCCAGGAAGTATTAGTGTGTAGTGAACTTTTCTTGGAAAAGGTTTTTGAAAGACTTGTGCCATCTAGGTAAGAAGTGGTTGATCACACAGACACCCCCACCCCACAGGTGTGTGTGTGTGTGTGTGTGTGTGTGTGTGTGTGTGTGTGTGTGTGTGTGTGTGTGTGTGTGTGTGTGTGTGTGTGTGTGTGTGTGTGTGTGTGTGTGTGTGTGTGTGTGTGTGTGTGTGTGTGTGTGTGTGTGTGCGCGCGTTCATATACCTGATGGGAGTTGGTGGGTCTCTGTGTGGACAGGTGCTATTGTAGCCTCTGGTTTCAGGGACTCGGTCACTAGCCTGGTGCGTAGTGGTTCCTACACACGGAGGCGCTGGGACGAGGACCTGAAGAACAGCGATGGAGACACCCCACAGAACCGAACATCCAGCTACCAGCACAGGTTAGTCTTCATGTAGAACCTTTACGGAGGACCATATGCAGGCTAGCCTTTACACAGGGCCAGTAAAGTTAGCCCTCTTGGATTGTTCTATGGGTTAGCCCCCTTGTAGAGCTGGACATACTGTTAGCATACACTGCAGGTCAGGCCTCGAACATTTATTTGCTAAATAATACCAACAGAATGAATTAATGCAGAAGTCTGCCTACTGCTTGAATTTCCTCATCATTTCACGAGCTTAAGTCACAGCTGGCAGTTCGAGCCTGTTACCCCCGCTGTACTCAGCTGGTGGTACGAGCCTGTTACCCCCAAATGAATGAATGAATAAATTTCATTCATTTGTAAAGCTGTGCTTGTGTGTGCTTTGACAAGCGAGGCTGTGCTACTGATCGTGAAGGCACAAGCCTGCACCTGCTGGTCTTTGTTTCTCCTACACACTCTAGCACCCTTCTGGCCACAGCGCTACGCAGTCCGGAGTTTGTTTTTGTTTCTTTGTTTAGCTGTGCAGTGAATCAGTTTGCCTCAGGTCTTGGGTTATCATAAAAGTAAACGGCAAAATACATTCAGACCCTGACTTGAACCTTTTTGCATCTTTTATTGGCTTATGAGCTTGGAATTTATCAGGTGATCATAGTTTTCTGCTGACTGACGGATCCTTTCGCATCTGTCTAAACCAAGGCCTGCTCAAGTGCCGGTGTGTGTGGCTTGTTTTTGTCTGTTCTATATAGATGTGCATTTATGTGTAGAACGTTTGTGTGCGTGTGTACATGTGCGCGCACTCTCCACCCCCACCCCCACCCCCCGGCTGCTAACACTCTGTCCCCCCGGCCCCGTCACGCTGCAGCACATCTCACACGTTCATGCTGGGCCGCGGCGGGAGCGCCCGCGTTGACCTGCCTGCCAAGTCTTCCTCCGCTTCCAGCTTGGAGCCTAACAGCTGCAGCACTAAAGCCTGGCAGCCGCCATCCTCCTATCAGCCTTACAGCATACACCGCAGGTACCTACACACGCACGCAGGCACACTGCATGCGGCCCCTGCCTGCTTTGTTCTTCGAATCTTGTCTTTCCTGACCGTTTGTGTGCGCGGGAGGGAGGAGGGGTGTGTGTGTGTTTGTGGGGAGGTGTTGGAGGGTCTGTGGGTGGGATTTTCTTCATGCTGGTGCAGTTGGATTGCTGAGGAATGTTAAGTGACAGAAGTTGTGTGTGTGTGTGTGATTGTGTCCTATGTCTTCACTGTTCTACATGTTGCGTGGGTGTCCTCTGTCTTCACTTCTTTCCTGTGTCCCGCGCTGTCCTCTGTAGCGGATCGTTTGGAAGGAGGCAAGACGATGCTGTGACCTCCACTACGACGACAACAAGCACCACCTCCACTATTACCTCACCTACAGGTCACCGCAGTCTGTTTTCCAGGTACACACACACACACACACACACACACACACACACACACACACACACCTTTGATTAACACCTGAATATGAGGTAATCATATGACTCCTTAACCCGTGCGTGCGTATGCAGGTATTGGTCAGAGGACAGTGCTGAGAAAGAGAAAGAGTCCGCGACTGTTATCCCCACAATCAACACTGCAGCCACGACCACCTGCACTACTGGGACTGCACTGGGCTCTGACGGCAGGGAGAGACGCAGGTGCACACGCGCACACGCACTCTATGGGTTGGTTCCCGTGTGCACTGCGGGTTTGCGAGTAGGTCGTGCGGCGCTCCCGGCACTTTAACTCCAGCCTTGTTTGGCCGCTTGCTCCAGCGCGTGAGCTGAGGCCAACCACCTGTCCCGCGAGCCTCTCGGCCTCGTGCCAGCTCGCGCCGCACCTTATTTGGCCTGATTCAGCGCTCCCTCTCCCACGGGCCCACCTCGGATGCCTTAATGTTTTTGTTTGCAGCTCACAAACCCGGTTTGTGTTTTTAGTCAATGCTGACTGTGTCTATGCTGGCTGTCCTCAGGCCTGCACTGGCGCATTGCCGAGATTTTGGAGATTCCGGTGTAACTACACTACACCCAACCTTGTGTTCTTCGCCCATAGAATTTTCAAGAAGTGCCATATTTTGGATAGAACAGATTAAACCCATATTTAAATTTTCACAAATCTGAGAGATTTTTAGGGGTCAACACATTCGGTGATGTACGTCCTGCTATGACAAAAGCTAACAAAGCAGTAAACAGTCGTGTGCTACCGAAGCGTCTTGATGGGAAATACAACCCCACTGTCTGGAGATGTGCTAGATCTAACGGAGACTCCACAAACAAAGCTTGCATTGATTAATAGAATTGATTGTAATCAGTTTCAAACATTCAGAAATCAGTGCCTGTGAATGGCATTATAAGGAGTTTTAACAGTGGTATTTTGGATCAGTGAATTCTGATGATGGTGCTTGGAACCAGTCTAGCTCTCCTAACTGTATCGGACCCTGGTGAATGTTGGGGAATGTTGTGTTGGTCCAACTGTAACAGTTGCATGTCCTCTAACGGGTGTCTGTGCGTGTGTGTGTGTCCTGTGTGTGAAGGTCTTACCTCACACCGGTGCGGGACGAAGAGTCAGAGTCTCAGAGGAAAGCTCGATCTCGACAGGCTCGCCAGTCCAGGAGGTCCACGCAGGCAAGTGCTGCCTTGACGCACGCGCGCGCATGCACACACACTCACTCACTCACTCTTCAAGCATAGCAAGCATGTCCAGGGGTGTTTGTGTGTTCATCATGGCATTGGGCTGTGTTGTATAAACTGTTTACTCGCTGTAGCAGTTAATGCCTTTGGCCCCAGAATAAGTCTTTTTGCTTCCATGTATTAACGTATACCTAATGGCAAATATTTAAGAAGGAAAATCCTGTGACCTCTGTCTTTGGATTACCCTCCACTCCCCAATAGGGCGTAACCCTGACAGACCTCCAGGAGGCAGAAAAGACCATCGGGCGGAGTCGTGTCTCGCGCCCCCGGGAGGAGGAGAAGGAGGAGCGGGAGAAACAGGACAAGGAGAAGCAGGAGGAGAAAAAGGAGGTTGAGTCGAAGGAGGACGACTATCGGTCACGCTACCGCAGCTTGGAGGAGGTGAGGCGGGGCTGCAGGTTCTGCGCCCTCCATCTCGCACCCTGTCAGGACAGACCGTTTGCGTTCACTAAACCGCAGGATTTGTTAGGGCTGCGCACGTCACGGTGGCTCTGAGTGTCTTACTGTGAGCGTCGCTGGTCCCTCAGACCTCTAGCCGTTTGCCAGGCGCGCGCGCGCGCACACATTCGCACAGACCGGTCCCGCACACGCCGGACGCAGCTCTAGCACTTCATAAGCAGTGGGCTTTCAGTCTCCTGCTGGCGGGAGCACTCCCTCCTGTAAGGCAGCGTCCTGACATCGGCCGTGTCTGTTTTACAGCGCTACCGCACCTCCTCCCTAAGCTCCTCCTCCTCCACTACGGCCTCCACGCTGCCGTCGACCTCCGCCAGCTCATCCTCAATCTACACCACCTCCTCGTCTTCGCTGAACCGGCCCAGCAGCCTGGCGGGCCTCACATCCACTTATAGCCGCTCGAGCTCGGCCCGTGAGGCCGATAAAGGTACCAGTGGAGCAGCCAACAAGGCAGTGTTTTCAGATCCTAATAGAAACTGTGATGCAACAGAGATGGTTATTTTATAGCTAAAAGCGTCTGGAAAGTGTGTAGTAATGTGTGTGTGTGTGTGTGTGTGTGTGTGTGTGTGTGTGTGTGTGCGTGTGCGTGCACACCTGCAGAAGCAGATAAGAAAGAGGAGGAGAAAGAGGGGGAGGATCGGTCTCAGCCCCGCTCCATACGGGATCGCAGACGACCTCGCGAGAAACGACGCTCTACTGGGGTATCGTTCCGGACTCTGGACGTAAGCTCCCTGCATACAGACACCACGCATCACACCTACATACATGCACGTGCACACAGCAGCGACGCCAGATGTGATCTGGCTGGGTGTGTTACAGAGTGATGAGAACGACCTGGAGCAGCAGTCCGACTCGGAGGAGGGAAGCACTAAAGGAGAGCCTCAGGTACTCTCCCCATCTTGTCTCACACACACGCGTGCATTCAAGCTCTGTAGTCCTTATCAACACACTTAGTAGATTAAGATTTCTTGCTTGTTCCAGGCACTTCCTGCCTTAGTTTACATCTGTGCGAGGATCTCTCTCTCTCTCTCTCTCTCTCTCTCTGCCTTAGTTTACAACTGTGCAAGGATCTCTCTGCCTTCTCCTACTTACCCCCTCTCATTAGATTATCGAGCACCAGTGAAGGTGGAATGCTCTTGACATTCTGTTGGGTGGTGGGGCTGGTGGGTGTGTGCGTGTGCACTGCACAGTGTGTCTGATTGGCTCTTCACTCCAGCGAGCTGTAAGTGCCCGCGCGTTTCACTTTGCCCTGTTCCGTCCTTCAACCTGCTGTCCTGCCTCCTGTACCCGTCTTCACTCAGTCGGAGAGCAGCAGGACTTTCACTCTGGTTTGCCCCTGGCTGGACACACACACACACACACACACACACACACACACACACTCGTGTAGGTCACACACTCTTGCGCCTGGAGTTCTCCTAGCTTTACGCTCACTCCTCCCTCTTCCTGTGATTGTGTGTGTGTGTGTGTGTGTAGTTTGGTGATTCCTGTACCAACCATCAGCTCACAGTTCTGACTGGTATTACTGGGTGTCAAAAGGAAGTCAACTCTTCTGCAGTCTGCCGTCTCTACACGGACTCCAGCTCTTCTGTAGGGTGCGTCCAAAGCCTGCTGGTCAGTCCAACTCGCAGGACTCCTGCTTGCATAGCCTGCGAGCACCAGTCCTCCTGCGTTTTTAAGCATGGATAGCATCTGTTCCCAGATAAGCAATAAGCACCCGTTTCCATGTAAGCCATGGTGAGGAGCAGGTGGGGCCTGTGAGCAAGGCAGTGGCTTGTCACAGCGCTGGCATGAGCCGCAGTGGTCATGCATTCGTGGAGGATCAGAGCAAGACAGACAGACACACGCACACACCAGCCCGGATCCATACTGGACCAGGGCCATGGAAGGAGGGAGAGAGAGAGTGAGAGAAAAGGGGAGAGAGAGAGCTAAAGGGCACAGGACGGAGGTAATAAACGAGAGAAAGAAAAGGAGCGCGGAGGTGAGTCAACTTATGTTGGCGTAAGTTCCAGCCTGCTAGTATTCTTGGTACCAACCTGTCTATGCTAGCATAAATGTATGGATTTGATAGTGACTGAAGCACTTCTGTAAGTTGCTCTGGACAAGGGAGTCTGTCAAACGATGTAAACGTCACGTGGCTGAATGAAGGCTGTGTGCCGTTCTCGGTGTAGAGTTTTAATTTATTTTGGAAGCCTGTTTTTTTTTTTTTTGTGTCGAGCAGCCTTTTAGCTGTTAGCGACGAGTTTGGCTTCTCTCCAGATATCTGTGACGAAGCTGAAGGCTATTTCCTTTGGTTTGCTAATCTAAGCAGCTGTTCCCAGCCATCAAAACTGATGTGAGTAATCAGAGTGTTATCAGAACTTTTGAGAACTGGGTGGGGCAGGAGAGAGGCAAAAATAGGAAATGGCCCATTACCAGGGGGCAGAGAGAGGGAATGGGAGGCTGAGAGGGAGAGAGACCGGGGTAGAGAGCGATTTTGATGGTGGTGGAGAATGTACAAATGAGGTACAGGCTGTGCGTTTTGCAGTCCAAGACACCTGATGGGAAGGACTACAGACTGTGATAATGGTGCGCGAGTGGCGATGAGAACCGAGACCTGCAGACTGCTGGAGCCTCAGACTCCATTAAGGGCTTCCACTGGCCTCTGCCCATGACCCAACACACAACCAGTTGGCACGGAGCCCGGCTGGGCCTATCGGGAAGAGGCTCCTGGGCCCCAGCTGTGCCTGGCGAGAGTCCAGTGGCAGCTTGGCATGAGCAGGGCGAAAGGGGCAGGCCGAGGGGTGTTGCTGTTTTCCTTTCTTAAAACACTCAAGTGTTGAATTTTCATCTCCCCCCCCCCCCCCCCTTTCTGCTTCTTTTGTAGAGAAAAAGACAGACAGAGAGAGCGAGAGAGAACTCAAGACTAATCTTAAAGTCCCTTCTGTAAATTCTGTAAACTTGTGACCGGTCTAGACAGCAGTTGCTCTGAATGCATAAAGAATGATGGTTAAATCTGGGTGAATGCTTCATTATAACCTTCTTGTGTGTCTTTCCTCCCCCCATCTCTCTCCCCCCCCCCCCCCCCCTCCACAGAGCGACAGACTGTCTAGGTATGTTCCCCTGTAACAGGGCCTATAGACTATAGTGCATATCTGGGAGACTCACTCCTGATGTGCTGTTTTAACTTTGAGCTCATGCTGTGATCCCCCTTAATTCTCACGCCCCAATTAATACTATCAGCATTTCCAAATGTCATTGATTTTTTTTATGTAAAGGTGATTGCCAAATGCAAAATAATTCTTAGAAATATTCATGGTAATGTGTAGTAGTCCAATATGGTAATATGCAATACTAACTACAATAGTTCAGTTTGGTTTCTAATGAGACTGTAGCCCACCTGCTAGAGTGCCCAGTTTGCTAGCTGGTCAGTTTCTCACCATAGTGCTGCTGTTGAGTGTTTTATGGAGAGTGACAGGGTGACACCGCTTAGTGTAAACACTCCAGCAACACTGCTGTGCTTGATGATGATAAACTCACGCCAGCTCCCCCAGTTGCCCCCAAGTCATTAGTACCTGGGCGAGCTGTGCAGGCCGTCAGATAGGCTACAGTCCCCCACTAAGATTAGCATACCGTGTGTAGGCAAAGTGGGTCCTGCCCTGCGTGTACCTGAACGTTGTGCAGGAACATTTAGTTGTTGTGTAACATTGTTGATTCTGATTAAATGACCCGATGTCTGCCGGTAGCGCGTCCTCCCTCGACCGCTACGAGCACCTGGACAGCCGTGGGCACCGGGAAGGCCGCCGGCCGTACTCGCGCAATGACAGAGATGACGCCACCGATTACAAGAAGGTACGTCCTCGTAATGCAGTAGTGCTCTAAGACGAAATACTAGTAGTTGTTCTAGTGGTGGTAGTTTTGGTAGTAGTTGTTTTTAATAGTGGTAGTTTAAGTGGTGGTGGTTGTTGTTGTTGTTTTAGTAGTTTTATTGGTAGTTTAGCAGTTTTTAACTGTAGTTAATTGTTTAGTTGTTCTTGTTGTTTTAATAGTAGTTTTATTTGTTAGTAGTTGTTGGTGGTTGTAGTTTTAGTTGTTCTCGTGGTAGTAGTTTTCATAGTAGTAGTTTTAATAGTTGTTTTTAGTTGTAGTTTAAGTGGTAGTTATTTTTAATAGTAGTTTTAGTAGTTTTATTGGTAGTTGTTTTAGTTGTTGCTGTAGTAGTTT
>NC_137507.1:18812500-18887500 GCF_041902795.1 Electrophorus electricus
TATTATTACTGAGAAATGTCATGCAAGTATGCTAATAAACTGGTCGGCTACAATATAATATGAAAATTCTGTACAAGGTGCATTGTGTATTATAAGTATATCTTGAATATCTTTTTTTCATGTCTTGGCAAGGTTAACTTTAGTAGTTCCATAAATAATAGATAATATTACCAGTTTTTATAATATTTTGCTATTTCTTAGTAATAAATTGTACTTGTAAGTAGATTTCTGGAGTGCTGTGAAGTGTAACTCCTGTTTGGATTGGACTGGCTTTGTGCATGAACTGCTTGACTTTAGCTGGACGTTATTGTCTGGATTTTTAATTATTATTTTTTTGTTATTTTAAAATCCCTACCCCCCTGCAATATCTCCAGTGCCTGAGGCTATACCGGGCAGCATGGCTTCAGTGTACAGTTTTCATGCATCCTGATCTTGTAGAATATAAGACGTACAAATGCTCTATTTACTCTCACTAAATCCCAAGCTGATTAATGCAGAATGAACCAGTGCCACAGAGTTCAAGTCAAATGACTTTAAATACACGTCTTGTTCTTTAGGCTGTTTGTAGCCGTCATCCCTCTGTCCTTCTGGGCAGCAGATGTGTGCGTCTGTGTGTACATGCATATGTGCACGTGTCTGTGCCCTTAAGTAAGAAACACATGCACAGACAAATAACCCTGTCCGACTGTGATTGTCGAGCTTCTCAGCCCTCTCTGGAGGAGAATTCCACGTGTCCAACACGTGTGTACGCTTCGTCTTCAAGTCCACGTTTTTATCCTCTTCCAACTTCCTGTACAACGAAGCCAGGTAACTTCGTCTGTCTGCCATGGCTACTTTGTCCAGGTGTCGGGAGCGGAGAACAGAATCAGAATCCCAGCCGTGGGTGGTCTGAGGACTGAGTACCCACACTACCACGTCTCACGTGAATGACCTGGGTACCCAACACTGCCACGTCTCACGTGAATGACCTGGGTACCCAACACTGCCACGTCTCACGTGAATGACCTGGGTACCCAACACTGCCACGTCTCACGTGAATGACCTGGGTACCCAACACTGCCACGTCTCACGTGAATGACCTGGGTACCCAACACTGCCACGTCTCACGTGAATGACCTGGGTACCCAACACTGCCACGTCTCACGTGAATGACCTGGGTACCCACACTGCCACGTCTCACGTGAATGACCTGGGTACCCACACTGCCACGTCTCACGGTACCATGTTCCAGAACATGCACTGCTGGGTTTGGGACTGGTGTTCCTGTGTTGGAGACCTACCCAACACGCAGGGCTAACAAAGGGGCGTGATACAGCAAGGTCAAAGGAAAGGCTACGAAAGAGAACACGGAGAGGAATTGTTGATAGTACAGATTACAGTGGACGGGTGGGTGTGTATCTCAAAATGTTCTTATAGAAGCAACATCACCTACATTTCTGGCAGAAGTGATTGGAACTGTGCAGCTCACCCTGTATGGGGCAGTGAGTGGAACATTACCAGGGCTGTATTTTACAGACTCCATCACTCACTCCTGGTCTGGAGCCTGGGACAGGCACAGTGCCTCTGAACGAAGCGTGTATGCGAGTGTCTGTACGTATGCACGCATGTCTGTTTTGATATGTCTGAGAGAGATTTGGAGTTTCTTCTTGGTCTGGAAACTGCAGCAACGTCCAATGCATGGCTGGTGTTTCTGCAGTTTTGGATTGAGCTGCAGTGAGCTTATTGGATTTTTAGTTGGGCCTTTTATGTGATGGTGAGTGTGTCTGACAGAGTGTTGATCAAATCAAAGAGCATTGGTGTCTAGAGCTGGACATGACTGCACAGCACTCCTTCATTACCCAGACTAAATTCTCTTTTGTTCTCTCTAACTCTCTCTCACACTCTCCCTCACACACACTCTTCTCCTTCTGTGTTTCAGATGCTACCAGACTTGAAAGCGGACAACCAGAGACTAAAGGATGAGAATGGTGCTCTGATCCGAGTCATCAGCAAGCTTTCCAAGTAGAACAGCAGCCCCTCACCCCTCTGACACTTAGATATTATTACACCAGACATCGGCGACAGGACTGCTCCTTTTCCCTGGTCACCCACCCTCACCTCTCACACGTGCTCTCTCTCGCTCTCGCTCTCGCTCTCTCTCTCTCTCTCTCTCCGTCCGTGCTGTTTCTCTCCGTTCATGACCCTCATCCCTTCCAGTCCTCCTCTCTGCGGGTCCGGCAGGTCCCATGGCTAGCTGCACTACACTGCACATGCAGCAGCAGAGTTTACAGGGTTGAGAGAACCAGGGTAGATGGCTGTGGAGGCGCTGTGGGCCGGGAACAACCTCCCGAACTATTTAACCAATAAGCCTTAGTTGTACAGGAAAGGAGCAAGGATGAGGAACCCACTTGTGTCAGTTTCTCTTGGCTGTCACAGAAGGACGGTTATTTCACACCTGATTTTATTTGTACCACAAGGTGTCTGTTTTTTGTTTTTTGTTTTTCCTGGTTTTGTTTTTGCATTTTTTTTTTCTTCTCTTATGCATACATATGTTACATAAAGTGCAGCTTCCCCTCTCAACTGGTACACTGTTTTTTTTTTCCCACTGCCCCCCGCCAGAAGTCTCGCTCCCTTTTCGGTGTTTCTCAGCAGCGGACTTTCCAGCATTCAGCAGTGTCGTCGTTTCCTCCCCAACCCCGCCCCTGTGCACGCACAAACACACATGCGCGACACACACACTCACCGAGCCCTGTTCCCTCCCTGAGTTCTGGTCAGAGGGAGATGTCTCCCTGGCTGTGTTGAGCAGGTGGACCTGGTGGAGTTTAGCTTTCACTTGAATGTGCAATATGAGTCTGTTTCTTTATACAATGCTTTAAAGATCAGTTCGTCACGAGTAATGTTCACTTGCCCCTTTTCTGCCCCCATCCCTTTCTCCCTTTTCTTTGTTTGTAGCGTAGTCCGTGGTTTATACTCCTCCCCAACCCCCCGTTGTTTTAGCAGGTACGGAGTGAAGCTGTATATACCTGTATGTATTGTTTGAGACAAGCACATGGCATGCATTGATGCTGTTCTGTCTGTTACTGTTGAAATATACCAACTCCAGAGGACAAAATGAAACAAAAAAAAAGTGTGTTTTAACTTTATCTTCTTCTTTTATAGTCTGAAGACATCGAATAAAAGTAGTGCCTCCCTCGTAAAGGGGGATGGCTACAGATGTTCAGTGCATTCTTTCAGTTTTAAAGAAAAATATTCACCATAATTGTGACATAAGAATAATATAATGACTTCACTACTTTCACACGTTGTATTCCGTATCTTTGGAAGAGTGCTGTTCCCCTCCCTCCTCTTGCTATTAGTATAAGCTGAGGTGTTGTCACTAAAAAGAAAAGCCTAGATATCGCTAACCCAGTTCACCCCCCAACCCCCACTCCCCCCCCCCCCTATTTTTATTTTAAACATTGTCTACATGCACTGTTAATGCCATGCCAGGAGTCTCGTCCATTTTTAGCGATCTTTGCCACCATATCAGATGATTGTGTGTGTGTGTGTGTGTGTGTGTGTGTGTGTGTGTGTGTGTGTGTGTGTGGAAACCAGTTTAATGCATTTCAGTGGCCTTTTAAATACTGTAGTTGAGAGAAGAAAATGTCGCTGTTGTTGGACTTTCAGCTGTCTCCGCTTTGGTTTTAGCTTTTTTATGGTTTTTTTTTTTTCCTCTCTTTTTTATTTTTTGGAATTTTTTTTTTTTTTTTTTTTTTAAATATCATCTTGTAAAATAGACGTGTGGCTTCCTACATGCAAGCTGTGCTGTGACTACCAACCACTGAGAGTTCATTAAAATAAAGTTGTAAATTGTAAAAATCCCTAAAGCCCCTATGCGCTTTCTTAATAATCAGTGTCTCACGGGCAAATGAACTCATACTTATTACAAACAACATTTCAGTTTTTTTTTTGTTTTTTTTTCCTGTATTTGTAAGACGTTTACTTATTAACACTTCCTGCCACTAGGTGGAGCAGTGGTCCCCAAATTTCTGATGCATCATAGTTCTTCAACAACAACAACAACAAAAAGCACCCTATGCCTTATGTTGTTTCTGAAAGAAATTAAATGTGTGCCCATTTTTTGAGGGGAAAAAAAGTCTCACTTTTCCCATTATTTTCCATCACTAGATTTAGATGATAGTTCTGTGGTGAAGATACAGGTGTTCCATAAACACACACACACACACACACACACACACACACACAGGAATACATATTCATACAAAGGACATGTAAGAGCCAAACAGGAGACGTATGTAAAGCAACAAACTTCTACATTGCAGTACTCCAAATTCCACAGCTGCAGTGTGTGTGGAAGATGATGATTTTAAAGCATGGATGGCATTTTGGCCAAAGCTGTTCCTATGTACCTTCATGTACCCGGTCTGTTCCTAAAGGGCAGATAAGGTGAGGTGACCGTACAGGTGTTTGTGGTGTTCTGTTACAATTAAGGGTTCTTTGTGGGTCAAAGCAGACCTTGAGCGCCAGCAAATTTGGAACGAAGGGGGTGATGTATTGTGTATTAAACTGTTTCAGATAGTAACATTCAATGATAAAGAAGTGAATGCAATTATATAACGGGGCAGATTCAGTAAAGCTGTGTTAAGTGAAACGATATCAGGTTAATGGAGAATCACATATTAACAATGTGTCTGGATTAACAATTCAAGGTAATACCCAAGTATTAAAAGCCCCAACCTCCCCCGTGCTCTCTATGGAGATATTGTTCAGTTAACTGTCGTAACGTAAATGTGTTATTCAAGGAGTGAGTTCTGTCGGTCTTGCTTTTTATGGAGTCCCTGTTTGTGTCTTCATGTCCGGACGCTGTCCGCCCGCAAATGCCACAAATTCTGTCTAACACAATAGCAGCTCTGCCCGACACCACTTCACTCCAACCTGGAACCGGACTCCTCTCTGACCACCAGGAGGACTTTGTCAAGCCCCAAGCCGTGTTGGGTGTCCTTCTCAGAAGCCCTTTCCAGAAACGCACCGCACTCAGTGGTTCCCGACCGCTAGACGTGCTCGGCCGGCACCGCGGTCTGCTGCTCGACAAGCTCAGATTCTTCTGCCAAGATGAGTGGTGTGAGGCAACAGTTTCGGGCAGTTGTTTAGTAGGATCGTTTTTCTAACAGACTTGTTCAAGTATGCCTGCCCCCCCCCTTCCTCCACTGTTTGTTGCCTTAATGCCTTAATCAGAAGCCGGACCAAAGAAAACACAGACAAGCTCAGCTGGACAGTGTTCCAGATAACATGGGGGAGGGGTGTCTAAATTACTTTGGTTTAGGCTGTTTGTGTACCAGCAGGAAGAAATCTAGAATATAACTGCTAGCTCACTACCCTATATGGCGGTCTCACTCAACTGCTGAATTATTTATTGTAATGCAATCTAAATTGCATTAAACACAACAGAAGAACTACTTTCATTAAAAGTACCCTTAAGAACTCATAAAACATGTTGTTCGCACTTGTTTTGGTTGACCCAATAATATCAGATTAGGTTTATGCTATGTCTGAGGTTTGAATTGGATGCTGGAGTGTGCATCATCAGGTAAGCTCGTTACTGAAATCCACAGTCTGCTGCAGAGTCTGTGCAGTCTCCAAGTACCACAGATCCAGGCACCAATTTAATATTTATTGCCTCATTCTCTAGAAATTTGCAATTGGTATATTTATACCTCTTTCTGGATATTATTTTGGTTTGTTTACAAGTGAAACTTTAAACAGTTTAAACTTTAAATAATTAAAGTTACAAATATTTGGAAAGTAATATGAAAGTCGAGTGTTCTTTCCCCTGCACTGATGCACCCAGTGCAGTCTTGTGTAGCCTGGAGCTGAAGTGGGTAGAACTGGCCCTGCTCATCAGGGGAGGAGCGGTCCAGTAACGCTCTCCCCGTTGGCGCGAGACGAGCCAAGCACGGGCGGCTGTCGGATCGAGTACACGCCACTTTCAAGCACATCCATCTGTGATGTTCAAGTTTCATGCGTGAGCAGCGGCTATGGTGGCTGTCCTCGCTTGTGTTGAAGGACACTGGTCCTCGCCGCCTCAGGTTGGTAGTAAAGGTAAAACGGCCAGCTGGTAAGGATGGCCAGTGACGACCAATTCTCTTTCATCGAACTTGTTAAATAATTTCACATGGACATTAATTAAAGCAAGTCCTCCAGCAACTCGAAGCGTCATTATATACAACTTTCGATTTTCTGTGCATTGCAGGCCAAATACAAGGGCTGTTCAAATGCTTTAGCAGTTGCACTCTTGATTGTTCACGCATCTGCCTGAGCTGCTTCCAGAACTGTTGTCAGTATAACGCGCTTGTTAGCAAACATCTGCGACGTTCAAGGGATAAAAACAGGTTGCATTTCAGTCCAGTCCAGTAAATGGAGCAGCAGGCAGATTCCATCAGTTAGAACACAGGCGCACTTTATCAAAGACCACCTACTCAGCTCAGCAGATGGCGTCGTACAGATGGTATGGTTATGGATGACCACTGGACGATAGAAGGAAAGGAAAGGGCATAGGCTGAGAGTTCATCTAGCCAGAAACTGGGGGGTTGTCTTAATAAAGTGATGACACCACTTGATTGCTTATAAAACTAAAGGCATTCTTGTCACAGAAACAAAGCGACTTGTGTGGAGTGAATTCTTACATAGTTGCATAGGATTTTGGTGTCTTTCAGACTCTGAATGAATTCTCCTTCTTTGGCAGTTTGGTGCAGAGCCAAGACTTGCCGAGTTTCCTTGAGCCACTCCTGTGTTGTCATGGTGACTTGCTTCATATTGTTGGCTGGTGGAGATGTCTCCCTTGCCCCAGCCTCAGATCTTGGGCCCTCTGGAAAAGCTTTTCACCAGGCATGCGCGACAGTTTTCTGTCACAGAAAAACGTCCCCACGGCAGGAAGCCGTGTTTAAGCTTTGTTTAAGTGGTTTTGCTGAAGGGACACTCAGTACCTGGTTTCTAACACTGCTAACTGTGACCAAATGGTCTAATTTTCATCAGACAAGAGGATCTTGCTTCTCACGGTGTGGGATTTTGTTCTGATGCCTTTTTGGCAAACTCCAGCCAGGCTTCAGCGTGCCTGTTGACGAGGAGAGGTTTCTCCCTGGTCACTCTGCCATTGATGTCTGAATGGTGCAGTGCTTCGCTGATGGTCATTCTGTAAAGGTTTTCTATCTCTGCAGTGGAACTCTATAGCTCATTTATAGCAGCACAAAAAATATCCTTCATTTATTTGTTGAGCAAAATGATCCAACATGAAATGGCTTTGAGGGGGTGGGGGATGTGAACATGAAGAATCAGCTCAATTAAAGCAGTAATTATAATCCAGGGGTCCAGGTGGTGACATGGCACTCGGACTCTGCCCTGCTGCAGAACCATAAGCTTGGGTCTTCTCCATTAAAGTTTGGTCAACACATGGATGTAAATAAATATGGAAGCCATGTCTTCTGAGGAGCTTTAAGAGTTCACCAGTCCACTATGAGGCTGATCTACACCGCTGCAACTCTCCCAAAGTGGTCCTCCACCAACCATCACTCCAAGGGCCTGGGAAGTCCCAAAGAACCCTGGGCAACCATCTAAGGACCTGCAGGTGTCTCTAGCATTGAGTGATGCCAATGTTTCATGACTCCACCATCAGGCGAACACTAACAAGAATGGTGTGGGTTGGTGGCAGAATAGCAACGGCCATGTGGATGAGGCAGAAGCCATAATGGTGCCTGTGAGTGTGTTTTGAAGTTGTTGCTGCTAAAGTTCTCACACTAGTTCCTGAATGCACAAAGGTATTCAATGTTGGATAATTTTGCTAAACGAATGAAAGGACACATGTTTACTTGGTCTTCATTTAGTTTTAGGACTTGGATGAAGATCCAATTGCATATCAGGTCAAGTTTACGCAGAAATACAAAAAAAACCAAAAACATTCTGAAGGGTATAAACTTTCTAGTGGTCCTGTACAGTTTAGATTCTGAAGTAAAAATTGTGTGTTAAAATTCTAACAGTAGCATGTGGTTAAACTGCACTGGTTTCTAATGTGCGAACTAACTCTATTATTGAACTAGACTGTAGTTTGTACAAATTATATACGTCCAAAAAGATTCTTTGGCTTTATTAATAGAGCTGGTGTGAGTGGTCATGAGACCCGCTTAAAGATGTTTGTCCTATTATGCTTCCCTGCGTGTCCAAAGTTAAAAGTGCAGCTTTGGTAATGTGCAACTTTTAAAATCTCTTTCTTAAGACACCAGGCTATAAGAATGGGAAATCTAACACTCTCTCAACCTGCCAGGCAGCCTTTGCCAGAGGACCTTGTCTCCAGGGTGATGAAGCAGAATTCGGAATTTAATTCCAAAACAGGGATCAAAATCCACTTATCCGTTCTTTTAGGAAATGCAGCATTGGAATGCTAAGTGGGGCATTAGAAGGGGAGCGGTTTTTTTTTTTTGCAACCGTACGACACAGAGCACTGCTGGAACGTTCGTCTCTCTCGTTTGTCCTCCCGCAATCGGGCAGAAAAATGCCAAACATGCAGTAGTGTGACCTTGGTAGGGTATTTATAGACTATAGTCTCTGGGTCCCATCTATGCCCTTCTCCAGGTTATCTCCTCTGGTACGTGTGGCGTAGGAAGAGGGATACCAAAAGTGTGGCATCTTAGAATGCGAGTCACTCCCGCTGCAAGTCGATGCACACAGCACACAGAAGTGTCGCCGTGAAACCGTTCGGTGGTGCCTCGGGGGGGAAGCGGCCACCTCTCCACGTCACATTTGCCTGAGGGCTTTGCAACACTTCTCAGCCAGCCGAACCCTGAGAGAAACAGCCCTGCGATCCTACAGTGTTATAGTGTAAATTGGAAACCGCATTTTCCAGCAGGCAAACATTTGATCTGGTCCTTAACACTTAAAAAATACCTGAATCCTGTAATGTTAAACTAACACACCAAAGTGCACTCTCACTAACTGTCTTAAGTGTAGTTGGTAATCACCAAACTGCTGCTGTAACTGACAAATTTCAGTTCAGTTAATGGTTGCCATAGTACATAATCCTAAATGCAGTGCACAGAATAAAAAGCTTTTATACTAGTATCAGTGAGCAATAAAAGCAATATCCAACAGTTACCACCTATTAGTTGTAGCTAAGGATACTTTTTTTCCCCCTGAATGCACAACTCCACCACTTTTCTAAGTTGCTTTCAGTTCATATATCTTCAGTTTCCTTTTTACCGAAATGAACTGAATAGCATACACAATGTTTTTTTTAATCGCTGCCTATTATGTACACGTTGCAGAATGTCTTAGTGTGTGCAAAGCACCGTGATGATGCTCGCGGTGTCTGCACGGGACGCTTCTGCTGGGGACCGCGCGGGGCAGCACGAGCTTCTTCCTTAACTGCCCCAGTTGCTAAAACGTGAAAGTCGTCTTGAAAAGTATTTCTCAATACAATAATAACGTACAGTCACGACCAAAAGGTTTAACAGGCCAAAGCGACAGCTGTATGGAAAGTGGAACTGTGTTATAATGTGTCCGTGCTGCAGTGTTCGGCTCGGCTATGCCCCTCGTTCGTTCATCTTCGGAACAGTTCGGAAACTTTGGAAAAGGGCAGGACGTCGCGCTCCGGTGTGCGCGTGACTGACCGAGTTTGCCACCGGGACCAGACCATTGCGACCAGTTCACCTGAAATACCGACCGGCCACGGCAGGACAGGTGAGTTTAGAGAAAACGCTCATCGCGTAGTTTAGTCAGGCGAGCAGGCAGTGTGTTTAATAGCTGTGGTGGGTGTACTGGTTAACTTTGTCCAAACGCCTGCGCTCTGGTGTTCACCAAGTGTGTAGACTTGTTACTCAGCTGTGTGTGTATTGTTACTGGTGCTGGTTACTTTCTGGGGTTTACTCAGTGTGGGTGGCTGGGTGCTCGGTACCCAGTGCCATCACAATAAACTAACGTGGCTATTGAACCCTCGTCGTCGGTACACATTAGTTTTTTTTAATCTCACACCCCAACGTTGCGCTTCCGAAACGTTGCTGTTGCTTCTTACTGTAGATTAGCCTGAAGGCTGGAGGTTGACTGGGCTCCTGCGCTCGTTTTCAGACTCCCCGTCTTAACTCTGCCACTCTGGAGGAATGTGGCGGATTTAGAGAGAGAAGCGGCTGCCAAACTGACGTGAATCGGGGGGCGAAGTTTCACGGCGAAGTCGAAAGCAGAGAAACAACTCGGCGCGACCTGAGCGCGAGCATGGCATCTGGGGGGTTCCGATCCCATGCCACCACCGACTTTCTGGAGGAGTGGAAAGCGAAACGGGAGAAAATGAGGGCGAAGATGCTGGGGGACATCGCCGCGGCCAGCGGGGTCTGCGCTCCCTCGGCCACCCCGGCGGGGCCCGACGGCGCCAGGAGCGCAGCGCGGAGCGGGAGCGCAGCGGCCGAGATGACCAACAACGGTCACCCGGCGGCTCCGAGGAAGCCGGACGACGACCCCCCGCACCCGGCACCGGCCGGAGTCAGCCCGAAGAAGGCGGACGCGGCTCCCGGCTGCGGCGACAGCGACCAGGAGAGGACCGCGCACGGCAAGGGCAGGGAGAAGAAGAGCTGCGGCCCCAGCGCCAGGAAAGGAAAGGGCCAGATCGAGAAACGGAAGCTGCGGGAGAAGCGCAGGTCCACGGGTGTTGTCAGCATACCGTCCAATGAGGTGAGGCCGGCGTCACGTTGCTAACTTGGTTTGGTGGTTGTTTCTGCGCTATTCTGGAGCGGTAGGGTCTCGTCTGGTCCTTCATCTCAGAGGGGAAAAAGGTTCTCGATTCTCCTGCTTGATTGCGAGGAGGCAGCGGGTTGCTTTTGGCGTCTTCACCTGCTGCCTTATCCTGTAATGGTGGAGTTTTCTGCAAATGCACTTCCGTTATGTAAACGTTTAGGCCCATATATCAGTCTGAAAGAGAAAATTTACGTTTCCACAAATGTATTCTTGTACTCATCTGCTGGGTATAATTGCCTTTTGGAGTTGGTAAACATTGACTTTTCTGAGTGACCTTTGTGGGGTGTGTTGTGAAAGGACAACCAGTAACAGGTCTACAAGTTTTAAATATTTGTCGCTTTTGCTTTAGTGCTTATGTGCTAATGTATGTAAATGTTTCTTGGGTTAGAATCAATGATATCCTATTTCATGCTGTTACTTGCCCTTTGGTTTTATAGTTAAATATCAGAGGTTTGTTAGGTGGTAGATGTTTTTCATCCTTGCATTCCGTCACCGTGCCAGGTCAGATTAGCCCCAAACAACCCAATTCATCACGGAGTTGTGCAACCGGAGCTGAAAACAGCACAGTCTAGCTGTCTACATGTGATCCAGCTCTAACCCTCATCATTCAGACCTGCAGTTTTCCCTCACCGAGTGCATGCCAGAAATGTGCTCCAGGAAGCTGTTTTTTCCCCATCTGTTTCTCAAAATGTCTCTTAAATAATTAAGGGTAAAAGTAAAGACATCACAGCTATCTTGTGGTTTAACTAGGGTTTCTGCAGAGTGCTGAGGTTATGAGAGAAGCTTCTGTCACTGCAGCTGACGAGTAGATCATTGGAACTGATGCCTGAAGTGAGACATTGAGACTGTGTGTATGGGGAGAGAGAGAGAACTCACTTATTACGTGCTGCAGGCCACACATTCATTCTAGTCAGCCAGACATTATGAGATTATTCATGGTACAGTGTGATAGGCTGTTTTTATTAGTGCCTAATTATTAGTATATTGGAGCCATGAGTTCCCTTATGGGGTCGTTAGACATGCAGCATGAGTCTAGTTTTTGTTGAAGGGTTATGAGGCTGTCAAGCCTGCCTCCTGTTGGGCAGCTTCCGTCACAGGCTTTCTTAAGGCTCCCAGACATGTGGCCTATAGGGTAGTTCCTGCTGAAGTGTTACAAGGTGCTTAGGCCAGCAGCCTATGGGGCTGTTTTTGTTGGAGGCCAGGATGTTAATAGTCCTGCGACCTGTGGGGCAGTTTCTGTTGGAGCCTAAACAGTGCCTGCCTCGCTTGAGCGCATCCTGTCATTAGCTTCTCCTCTGTGCTGTTCTTAAGTAGCTTGGGAGCTGGGCTGAGGCCAGCCTCTAATGTTAGGGTTTGGGAAGGAGATTAGACAGTGCCAAGCAAGCACACGCATGCCTCATGGCTCAGCCTGCCCTCGGAACTGCAGGAATGAAAGTGGTGTGGGAGCAGGCCCTGGCGTTACGTGTGCCCTGCACAGATGTGGCTCTACGAGTGGGGTGTGTAGAGTGGGAACCTGGGCTGAAACAGTTGACAGCCAGGTTAGAAAAAGTGTGTGGATAGATGTTGAAATGTAGTTTTTACGTTATTCCAGGTCTGTTCGTCCATCTAATGTCACTGTCAGATAAATGCACTGCAAAAATAAAGCGCGTGTGTTTATGGTTGAATGGTGCTGTAAGCTGAACTCTCCTCATCTTGCACTTTCAAGAAACCTGTGTCGCTGCATGCAAGTGTGTGTAGGGGTGTTGCTGCATGTAGTTGTGTGTGTGTGTGCGTGTTTGTTTGTTTTTGTTTGTGTGTAGGGTGTTGCTGCATCCAAGTGTTTGTTTAAAAGCCACACAATTGTTCTGGATTCCTTGATTGGGTTTGCCAGGAGGTGTGCGTGTGCGTGTGCGTGTGCGTGTGTGTGTGTGTGTGTGTGTGTGTGGCACGGTTCCCCTCCTTACAGTCTTGTGCCTGTGGTTCGTGGTGTTGTCCAGGGCTTGTAGTTGATTCGGGGCTGTGCATATTTTCTGGGCTGCGGTGCGTTCTGTGCTCTATGGATCGTTCCCACAGCGGCTTCTATCAGCGCTGCTGCCCGGCTTCTCGCCTTGGTCAGCAGGATTCTGAGGAAATTCTTATTAGTGCCAGCAGTTTGGTCGATTGCTGAAGGCCAGCGTGCGTGCGCGCGTGTGTGTGTGTGTGTGTGTGTGTGCGTGCGTGCGTGTGTGCGTTTGTATGCTTTGATCCTATGTGATTTGAATACCCTCTGGGGTTTTTTTCTTGTCCAATATATCAGTTTCTCTCAGTGTTCCATATTGGTTGTTTTGGTGTGTGTGCACACATGTAAATCTGGTCCAACCAGTTTGGGTGTACATTTGCATGTATACGTGTGTGTGTTCCTGTTGCATGGCTGTGACCTGTTTTTGTTTCAGAGGGCTATTAATTTGTGGAGTAGTTTGACAGTTTACCCACTGCTCACGACCCGTTTTAATGATTGTTCAAAGAGGCCTCATGGCCGGTCCTTTTGGTGTAGTTCCAGGTTAAACCTCTTCCTGAAACATAACTACGCCACGTAACTGATTCTTCTAATGCATTTTTGGAATAGCACAGGAGAGCCTGAGCTCCAGATCAAGTCTGCTATCGTTCTTCCTTTATTTCCTTTTTTAGTGAGTCACAGTCTACTGTAACTAACCCTCATGTTGTGGTTAGTGTAATGTCCACACACTGTTTGTTTATTGTGGCATCTGGCTGAAATAACAGCGTATGTTTTCCTCAGGGAGCTCTGACATGGCGCTTTAGGATGCAGCGGTCAGATCTCAGTACATATACAGTTCATATGCATACCCAGTGTAGATGGTATCTGGCAACTTGCATGTGCTGAAATGTAGGTGAGCTAGGCCTTTCTAAGAGAGTTGCCTACATGTGTCTTGTTGGATTGTAGTGGACTTGCCTGTCTCATGGCATTAATAAGACATCGATGTGCATGGGACTCATTACATAGAACGTCTTGTTTCTGAGGCCTTTTGATATGATCCCTGCGTAGTCTTAGTCCAAATAAGTAACTCAACTCAAACAAGGTTTAACTCCTAGATAGGATGATGGTTCACTGTCCTTAGCTGCTGTTTGACAGACATGTTGTGGTAACTGTTGGCGTCAGCTGTGAATCTTGCTGACTGCAGCCTGAAATGGAGCAGTTTGTATATTCCAGAGAGGAGGCTATTTTCAGATGCACTGGGGGGAATTGGTTTCACATGTGAAAGCATGCTTCTTTGGCAGAGATCTGCATGTGATACATTTTGCGCAATGTGTGCGACTTGGTTCGGGCAGAAGTCTGTATTGGCTGTGTAGGGGACAGGTGGGGACAGTGACCGAGATCTCACGTTTGACCTAATCAAGTGACCCTCACATTTTTTGGGTAACGTTGAATGCTCCATTTCATTCTTCCAGCTATCAATATTTTCTCCTAGGAAAGATGGAAAGATGAAAGGCTGAAGGTGGTTTAAGTTTGTGTAGCCATTGATCTGCAGGTTGGACGTGGTTGTGTAGCGCATGTGGGTCTGAGCTGTGAGAAGCTCATGACTTTACCTTCTGTGACCTTCATGAGCTGCTCACATACTGGTTTGCATTAAACAGCTGTTTTGACTGTCTGGTACGCATCCAAAGTTGTTGGAATATGAATAATTCGCTAATGGTAAATTTAAACACCGTTTAAACTGTGCTTTAAAGTCCCGCCTGTCATTAATTGGTTGGGTTAATGAATGTCCCATATGTTTATACTTATTCCAGCTGGTTCCCTTATTCCTACCTAAATCTGTCTTTAAAATTCTAGATTCTCATATCAGATATTATTTTGATTAAAAGACCTCCAAAAATTCACAATGTCCTTCAAGTGCCTTATTGGCCTTGAATTTTCAGTGGGAAAAAAAAAAAAAATTATTCCATTACTGGGCAGCAAATATTCAGGCCGTTTTTATTCTGGCGTGAGGGCCACTGTGTGTTCAGTGTCTGGGTCCCTGCCTGGGTTGCTATGGGAACTGACTCCTCCAGCCCAGTCTCTTTGATGGTCTTACTTTTGTTCTCCATAGTCCCATCACTAACCCTAACCTAAACCACGCCAGTTTTGGAGCATCCAATGGGAGCCACTCCCTTATTCCCCACATCTCCTGTAGATTCTGCTCTCCTGGCACAAGGCCGGTATTGGCTCCATTACATCTGTATGCAAATTGAGTCTTTCCCATTTTTGTTACAGCTCGCACTGATTCCCTCTCCTTAAATCCCATGTTTTTTTAATTTTTATTTCTTTTTTATTTATCTTTTTAGAAAGGTGCAGATACAGAATTATGTTAGAAACATTTTTTTTCAGACCCCTCCAATCATTTCTTCTAAAGCTCCCCTTGATTAAATGTCTTTGATTTTAACACTAGAAGAATTATCTCAAAAATATACTGCCTGATGTTCAGAACCTCTTCAGTCTTTGCTGAACACAACTTGATCCAGTTAAAATTTGTTCGTCGAGTCAACTTGTCAAAATGAGAACTTCCTAACATTAACCCCCAGCTTGTGTCCACTTTGTGACAGATGCCATCAAGCTGCGGCCATCTTGGGTCATGTTTTCCAAAAGAGTTCGAACAGGGCAAAACCCTGCTGTGTGATAACTTTTCGCCTATGTTAGGCCTATACTGAACATATAACCTTTAAGAATCCATCTGTGTCTTCTGCACAAGCCGACGCTCAAAGGACAAACCCTCCTCCGTTTTCATTCCTGGACTCCATTCTTTTAGCTTTTCCTCTGGAATTGAAGTGTTTGAAATGCCAGAACTCCCCTCAATAGTGTACTTTTTGAAAAAAATAATGAATTTTCTTTAGTCAACAGTAATTCATGCCTCTGAGTTTCTGCATACACACCCATGAATGTTTGTTTGTTTTTTTTTTTCTTCTCGTTACAGCCTCTCCACCACCAGCTTAATGCTTGGTGGGTGGGCCGGGGTGGGCAATGGGGAATGGATAACAAGAATATGTTCAAGGGGGGAAAAGAAAAAGCATACATCTCTTCAATGTTCAGTAATCCTTAAATATTTAATATTTAACAAATATAGTTTTTACAAAAGAGCTTTAAACTATGCATAGACTTCCTTTACACATTATAAGCTGTTTCTTGTTTGCTAATGAAACACATTTGAATGCAATTAAAAAAAAAACTAGCAATGCTTTGCATTTCCATGGTCTTCATTACATGAACGGTCTGGAATGTATTTATATAACTGACTTTTTTGCATCTTTCCCTATATTCCACGTTAAAGATCTTCTCGGGAGATGACGGCGACTCACTCTCTTCTTTTGATTCTTTTATAGCGTCTTGCTTTAATAATGCCTGGTGTGTTTTTCTTTTAGACAGTTGGAATGCCTGAATGAAAGCGAAGAATGAGTAAATAGCACGGGGCGTTGCACTTTAAAAAAAAAAAACTTGTTTTTTTTTTTGTTTTTTTTTTGTTTTTTTTTTGGTTTTTTTACAATGCTGTAACTCTTTCTCCAAACAAGGTCACATCTACCCAGATTCCTCTGGGATGCGGTCACGGGACTTGCTGTACGCCAGCTGCTAGCGCACCCGCCTTCATCTTTTCCTTTGCCCACTCGGTGTGCTGCTGTTTTTGTTAGAGTTTTCCTCCTTCGTAGAAACATTCTAGATATTTTTGGGGTCTTGCTCATCCTGTCGGTCGAGATGTTCAGGGCACTTGCGCGTTCCTTTTGAGGTGACCAGCGAGTGGAAGGACACCCAGAGAACGCGAGTTCAGAAGAAGCGCAGGAGCGGCGAGGACGCTGGCTCGATGTCCGGGGTCCCGACCCGGTCCGCCGGTGTGGGGCTGCATGAAGGTGAACGTGGTTGAGATATGACAGCTGCTGATCCTTCACTCCCTTACAAGACGCCCGTTAAACAGGAAATGACGCCGAGGCCCGTGTAAGCACAGAGTGCAACATGATGAACAGGTACAGAAGGATAATTATTTACACGTGCAGCAGTCTGTATGATTTGGAGGCCAGCGGTGCAGATGTTCTGTCAGTGCTGTGTACAGTTGGTCCGGCGCTGCTGTAGGGCCCTGGAGCCCGGGGTAGGAAACGGCGTGAACGTTCATCTCCAGACCGTGGAAACCACACTGGGACAAATGGCGGTACCAGACTCTATTGCCATTATGTGTAAGAGGGATTGACGTTGTGGCATCTGCAAATGTAGGAGCTTTACTCGTGGGGTGTAGAAGGAAAAATGCAGAAATGAAAAAATGGAAAATGCAGAAATGCGCAGTGAGTGTTTGAGCTTCAGTCCACTGGAACCCACGGCGTCTGCGCAGGTGCTCACCCGGTCTCGTTAGGAAGGCTGGTGGCAAAAGCAGCCACTTATTCATCCCATTAAAGTAGCACACCTGGCCAAGAATGGAAGATGTGTTTAAAAAACAAGACGCAAGAAACATGGTCCTGTTTTGAACAGGCGGTCGTCTCTTCCTGTGCGAGCTAACCTCTTTCGTTTAGCTGGTTAATCTTTCTGGACAGCGCGCCCACAGATGTGGACAAAGACCGAGCTTTACTGGGCTTGCAGGCGTGCGTTATGTTCTTGAGCAAGCTGATCATTAAGAGAAATGTAATTATAGTTGTTGGCTTCAATTGTGTTTGACATTAAAAAGCTTCAATTGTGCAGTGACATTTTGCATCAGATATTTTTTCATTTATGTTGGGGAAAAACAGCAGCACAGGGGTGCAGTGCAAATCCTCAGATCTTTTGGAGGGATTGTGCTTTCTTGCCGTTGGACTTCCCCTTATAGCACACGTCCACACAGGCTCTATAAATACCCATTAGTGGTGCGTGTGGGCGTGTGGACGGAGCTTTGTCAGCAACAGAATGACGCACCGCTCAGCTTCTCGTCACTCGTTAATGCCCAACAGCCAGCTTCCGCCAACACACAGAGGTGTGTGAGCTGCTGTCTGAAACCTCGCAAGCGCGTGTGCGCGCTTGCGCTTCCTTTCAGATCAATACAGGCCTTTGGTTTCCGTGGGTAGCTTGTTAGTTTGGAATGCGAAAACAACGGTTCTTTAAGTTCTTAGGAATTCCACAGCCCTGCAGCTGAGACAAAAGAGAGAAAACCGCTACTCCTGTTCTGCACCCTGGCTGTTTGCTTGGTGGGGGGGGGGCTCGGGGCCTGGATACAAACTAGCTGCTGGCAGAAATGGTGTCTCATGAAAGGTTATCACTGTCAGGGCATTCTTGATTAGAACACATACACAAACAAGACTTTAAAACTCAGTCTTCCAGAGCAGAAAGAAGGAGAATGCTGTTTTTATGTCGCTGGCCAGTGTTGGGTAAATTTAAAGCCCATGGTAATTCTTGTCCTTTTGCTATGGTTGACTGGTCCCACCTGTGACAAACCCAGGGCATTGTGGGACTGAGCACCGATGAGTGCTTCCAAATAACCCCAAAGTCCGAATGAACGTATAATGAAATCAGCTCCATGGGAGCGCGCACGCTCATCATATCGCGCATTCCTGTTAGTCAGAGCGGCGGCTACCGTGTTTCCAACAGAAATGCGTGCTCTGCCGTCGCCATAGATACGTCTTGGACTTCGACCCCAGCCGAGCGCCAGCGCAGGTGTCGAGGTTGCAGCGTGCGAGGACTCTTCCCTTATCTTAAATTCCTGCTCAAGTCAATGCTGGCTTATCTCTTATTGAAGACATGCTGGGCTATGCAGGTGCATAACCACACACTTAATTGATTTGGGCCGCGGAGGGTTAAAATGTTCTGGCTGTGTTTCAGGTGTGTGTGCAGATCGGCTGCGCTGTGTGCAGGGTGTTTGAACACCCGGGAGAATGTGAGGGGGAGAGGGAGCACATCTGAAAGTGCTTTGGAACGAGAGTGCTCAGAAAAGCAGCCTGAATGGAGATGTGAATATAAACCGCACCGAAGGGAGTTAGGAGCTCACTGGGAGACAAGGGAACCCAGCCAGCTTAGCACTGGGTTAACCCTTTAATGACCGTAACTGAATGCAGTGCGCACTCTCTCTCTCGCTCTCTCTCTCTCTCTCTCTCTCTCAGTTGATTATGGAACATTGGAACATAAGCAGTAAACTTTTCAGCTGGTTTCATCTTGTACCGTTTTCCTTTTTTGCTCTGCAACTGTGGAAACTGATTAGGTTGTCTTGTTTTTGCTTGTGTGTGTGTATGTGAGAGAGAGAGAGAGAGAGAGAGAGAGAGAGAGAGAGAGATCCACTATCCTCTCTCCACTCGTTCTCTTCATGCCGGCTGGGCCGTGCGGCTCGCGTGGGGCGATTCTCTCCTGTCAGGGTGCTGACGCTCTCCACTCGGCACCTGCTTGTCAACAGACTTTCCGCAGCCCTTTCACACACCTCAATGAAGAAGAAAGTAGATAGTGGGAGTGGCAGTGACGGGGTTGCCTTAACCCAGCATGCCACCTGGCCATGGGCACGGGCACACACCCCGGCCCGGGGTGTTGGGCAACCTGTACACTTGCTGGGAATGTACGCTTCACTTTTTCAGTAGCAGTAATGAAGCTTCATGTGCTTGGAAGGAAGCGTGAGGTGGTACACTCCATCATGAGCCGTGTCCCTCGAATGCCTCGTAATTCACGGCTGGTTGTAAACCCGGCCATTAAGAATTTGTGTAAACAAGGCATTGCGTGGGAGGTTGAGGAAGCCCGATCAGGCTCTCGCGCTTCTCCTCAAGACCCAGCAATGACGTTCTCATGGAACGTGGAAGGACCTGACGTTCGTGTAAACGCTCCGGCGTGGAGGGGACAGGGACCTCACCCTGGCCTGGCACTGGGTCTCCTGCTAAACCTGCAGCCAACACGCAGGCCTGCTGCGCCACTGCGCTCGCGCGGCCCTCCACGGAGCGCTCACGTTCTTCGCCGCTGACTCATCGCGCATAAGTTTGTTTGTATGTTTTTGTTTTTTTTCCTTACCTCTGATCATGCACTTGCTACACCAGCAAGGTTTGGACTATGTCTGTGGATTACTGGCCACCTCCTCTTAGCTGTGCTTACCCCCCGAGGCCGAGGTGTGTGTGTGTGTGTGTGTGTGTGTGTGTGTGGAGCGGCGGGGCCTGGGGTGTGGAGCGAATTCAGATTTGCCCTCACCGACAACTTGAACGACACGGCTAGACTTGCGGGGTGTACTGTCTGCCGTTGCTATGGCGCCCACAGCCCAGGTTGTCAGGCTGGACAGACCAGCTGAGCTACTGTTGCTCCAGCGAGAGTGAAGTTGAGCAGGGCGCTGGTTGTTGGAGCGCCACCACATGTCTAGGGAAATGGCACCCTATGCGCGCCTGTCTGTTTATGGAATTATGTCGCAACAAGAAACCAGACTTTAATTACACCAAGTCTTAGTGCCCCTAAGGGCAGTGGTGAGTCAGTGGTGAAGGTACTGGACTAGTAATCAGAAGGTTGCTGGTTCAAGCTCCACCGCTACCAAGTTGCCACTCTTGGGCTCCTGAGCAAGGCCCTTGACCCTGAATTGCTCAAGTTGTACTCAGTTATGATTGTAACTTGCTTTGGATAAAAGCGTCAGCTAAATGCTGTAAATGTAAATGTTCCGATAAAGGCTGACCTAATGTTTTTTTAACAACACCGGCTAAACCTTTTATCTTAATAGTGCCCACCAAGTTGAGAGGACAAAATGCCCCTGTAGCTGACCTGGGCTCTGGAATTGGATTAAAAGAAGAAAAAATTATTCAAAATGGGCTGGCTTTATTAACCAATCGGAAAGCGTCCCCAAAAAGAAGGGGTCCTGTCTGACGCTGTTATTTCGCATATGCATAAGCAGTATTTAGAAAGATAAGCTAAGGGTAGGGGCTTGGAGACAGACAGGGGCAGGTCTTGTGTAGGAGACAGTAAGGACTGCAGACATTATAAAAGTGAAACCGTAGCGTGAAGAAACCACCATAAATTAAGCCAGTTTAATGACTTTGCTCATGAGCGGTTTACTGATCTGATGTGTCCGAACAAGAAAATAAAATGAACCAAAAAATGCATTGCACGGAGGACTAACTGAAACCTGAAATCCTAATCCTTCGGTTTGGGTGTTTATCCGCACCCATCGCTAGCAGGAGTATAAGGGCTAGCACGTAGCTGTCTGTAGATGAACATTGACGGGACATTTCTGGCTTGCTGCACCGCACAAGCTCGGCGTGCGTAATTCAGGGCTCCACGCTGCCTCTGGAAGCACCATCAGAACAACTGCGCCTGGAGCTTCATGAAATGGGTTTCCATGGCTGAGCAGCTGCACAAAAGCCTAAGATCACTATACGAAAGCCTCTCTCTCTCTCTCTCTCTCTCTCTCGGCATATGAGATTCGCGGGCACTGTTTTCCTGTGGCAGACTGAATTTGAGTCCTGCGCTGGCTTCACTGATCCTCAAAGCCCCAGCATTCCTTACCCTTGATCCTCTGCTTTTGGTCCCCCCCCCCTCCCCTCCCCCCCCTCCTTGTTCAGTTGCCTTCAACACTCCTTCATTTCTAATAAGTACTTAGGATTTGCCCATTTCTGTATACTGGAGAGGAGGAGCAGATATGTAGTAACCCTGAGGATCCGAGCTCATCTGAAGACTCGTGAGGATGCGTGCGTGTGTGCCTGTCTGTGCGCACATTTGTATGCGTCTTTGAGCTTGTGAGTAAACATGAAGCTGGGCAATGTGTGTGTGCGCATACAGATACAGTGTCATCAGTCTCTTTTGCTCTCTGCATCTGGCACAGATGTTATCCTCACCGTTCTAACACTGAATGCAAATATACACATTTGTGCCCAAACGGAATGGGCGCCACAGTACTGGCTTTATGAAAGTCGTGACTTCATCCAGATGTTCCTCTCTCCCATGACCACAGTGAAAGAGGAAGTGTGTTGATTAATGGACAGTGACCCACTCTGGCACTGGCCCGGGTTGGGAGCCTGTTTATATTCCCAGTCTCTGTGCGCTGTGACAGTTCCGGGCTGTGGCTCTCCTGAGAGAGGACAGAAGGACTGTTAACATCCTGCTTGAAACTTGTCGCGTACAGGAATACATAACTGGCCCACCTTATTTCAAAATGACTTCCTTCTGTCCTTTTGCTTCACCTCTCACGATTTGATTTGAGTTTGCATCTCTGGAACAGTGAACATGAAGGCAGCGTGAGCCGTGTTAGTAGCTTGGAGGAACCCCAGGTTAGGAGCTGAAATCAGCTGTCCTCAGCTCTGTGATGTGGTCAGCACAGCGCCAACAACTCCACCTCCTGCTTCTTGAAAAGACCACTGCATTGTGGGAAATTTGGTTCAAAGTTTCTTTGTTCCTAATTCTTTGTCGCTACGTGTGCGTGCGTCCGTTTTTGTTTTTAAAACCATAATTGGAAATGCTTCGTCTACTTGTGTACCTGTGCTATCTGTGTTGCTGTTACCATGCCAACAGGGTATCGTATTACCTGGGTTTTCTTTCACTTTGGTCTCCAACTTTCCCAGAAATGTGGTTGGTCTAAAGTGGAACCCAGACAAGAAGGGACGGTGAGTCATGCTCTGGTGTCTATTGGCGAAACACAATGGACCCCATGCTGAGATCTCCAGTGTGGAAGGCAAAGCCTGCCTCGCAGGCCCGAGCTCAAGCCCAAACCCCGCCCACCAGCGTCCCGGACAAGCTCTGCCCCCTCCCCCAGCCGGTGTGGTATACAGGTGCGTTGGCCTTTGTCTCTGGACACTGTGGTGGGGGCCCTCCGCTACTTTGAACTTGCTGCTGACCAGCCTGCTGTGAAAGGACACTCTCCCTACTTTGAACTCTGAAGTATGCACTGGTAGAACGAGCCTGTGTGTGCACGTATGTGTGTGTGGGTGTGTGTAATGGCTATGGTACCAAGTAAGGAAAGCCTATAAAAATGTCTCTTGTTGGACACCACTGATCTTTACCCAGCACAGTTCCCATCACACCCTCTCTCTCCTTCTTTCCCTTTTCCCTGAATTCATTTAATTCGGCTCAATTCCAAAGTCTCTCCCTCTCTCTCATTATGTTCTGATATCTGCTCCGTCATGCTTCCTCGAGGTGTTCATCCTGTTTGCGCCGGTCCCTCGCTCACCAAACTGCGCACAGATTTTTATTCCTGTCTTTGAAATAGGCCAGAATTCAGGCCCAACCCAACTCTGTCTCGCCTGATTAAGACATCCAAGAGACATACAGGGGTGTCCGAATATTAGAAGCAGGTGCTGTGGGCGAAGCGATGGAAGCAGGATGTGTGAGGTGGTCGACCTTCAGACCTGCGTAAGACACCTCAGCACCATGATGGTCTGTTTCCAAAGGCCATTAAAACGACCCAAGCCTGCCCGTTCACGGGGTTCACGACGCTGTCGTTATGGCAGTTTGTGGCGTCAGGACCTTTCCCTGTGTTAAAACTGTGTTTGATATCCTGCACTGTCCCGGGGTGGTTGGGGTGGTGCCTCAGGGTAATCCAGGCCGGGGCACTTCCTGCTCGGAGCTTCCTGCGTCTGCTGCACCCTGGGCCTCCATGACACCCTCTCTCATCCCAAACCTTACCACCAATGGGCTTTCTCGTCGGCCACCTTTAGCTCTGCACACTTTGCCACTTTGACATTGATACCTTGCCTGGGAAATGTATATTTAAAAAAAAATTTCAAATTGACTTTGTTTGTTTGTTTGTTTGTTGCATTTCTGCTTGTAGGACCTGAGTCACGAGAAGCTGCTATACGTTTCTGTTCATCTACGAGGGCTGATGACATGGAGGCTTGCTCTCTTCCTTTCCTCGCCTTCCATCTCGCTCGCGCACTCGCGCACGCTTTCACTGTCCTTTCTCTTTTTCTGCTCATCCGTCTTCCTTTGTTTCTGTTTGTTTTGCTCACCACCTCCCACTGTTCATTTCCTCATTCTTCAACGCTTTACGCCATAACCTCCAGAATATTCCACAAGGTTTCCCCTGAGAGTGTGTGTGTGTGTGTGTGTGTGTGTGTGTGTGTGTGTGTGTGTCCATACCTGTAATAGCCTGCTGGGTCTCTGGAGGTGAAATTCAACCCTGTTTTCTCTTTTACATTGTTAGAAGCCTGCATGGCTTCCTGTGAAAAACCTGAACTTGTCTTGTGATGACGCCAGATGAACGCTTAGACTTCCGTGTTCCGCTCTCGCTGCTCTCCCGGAAGAAAAGGTCGCTCCTCTTAGTCCCTCAGAGGGGAGGGAGGGAGCAGGAGGCGGCAGACGAGGAGGTGCAGAAACAGACGCTTGGGGGAGTTCCCACAGTGAACCCCTGAGCTTTTCTCATGAATAACCACCTCACAATCTCTCCCTCTGCTCCTCTCTTGCACCTCTTCCTGTTGCCTCCTTGCCCTCCACTACCCGCGTCTCCAGAGCAGGGGGCGCAGCAGGTCTGCTCCTCTGCCCAGCTAACATGGACCAAATACTCATGGGCTCAAACATGCGTTCAGGGAATCATGTATTTATCTTATATTCATTGTAGGCATGAAATATGAGGAATATATTATTTGTCCCTACCAGGAAAACTCATTTTTAACATTTTTAATGCTAAAAGAACCATATAATTTCTCCTTTGTTCACTGAGGTTAAAGTTGGGAATATGCATAATGTTGCTTAGCTATAATTTCCATAGATGTATTCTATTCTTTTACACAAAAATAGTAATGCAAAAGAAGTGTGTGTGTGTGTGTGTGTGTGTGTGTGTGTGCTGGTGGGGAGAGAGAGAGAGAGAGAGAGAGAGAGAGAGAGAGAGCACATCTCTAATAGGTCACTGTCATGCTGCTGATTAAAATCAGAGTTCAGTAATCTTATTTGTATGTAAATGGGGGACACAGGGTGTCTGGGAGCCCTCAAAGGGATATTTATAGGGTGCCTGTTCAAGAGGTGTGACTGTGTACAAACTGTCTGTTCGTAAGAAAGTATGTCTGAGAAGCCGGTGTGGGTGGTGCAGTTTCTGAAGATAAGGATGTAGGTTTTTGGGTGGGGCTGCTCTTGGCACTGTTGGGGTAGAGGTCTGAACTGTGGAATGTATTAATCACCAAGAGCGCTCGCTCGCTCGCTCGCTCGCTCGCTCTCTTTCTTTGTCTCTGCTTGTGTCTGAGCTTCAAAACAAAGAACCTGAGCAGGACTAATTGACCCATTTCCCCTTTGAGTGACTGCACATACGGAACTATGAGAGTCAGGCTCTGGAAAGTACACACACAGCTGTGGGTGGAAATGTCACACACAGGGCCTTATTTATACTGCCATTCTATAGTTTCGTGCTCTCTCTTGTGTGTGTGTGTGCATACACACACGCCCAGACACACACGCGCGCACACACGCACAGAGACACACACGCACAGAGACACACGCACAGACACACGCACAGACACACACACACAGACACACACGCACACACACAGTATACCATTTCTCCGTTCTGCTCTGGTGCTGTCTCGTCTCATGGCCCCTCTGGCCACCTCACAAGACGATCTTTATCACACAGCGCGTTAACCAAACGTTCCACTTCACACTTTATCTTCATAAAGCTCTTCAGTCCTGTAGCCAGCATTCTAGCCTTGTGCAATTTTGTTTTAGATTATTACGACTATATTATATAATTATCTACCTGTTTCTAGAGTTGGCATCTATTTGGGGGTAATACATTGGCTATAATTAAACATACTTGCAGTGGAGTTCAAAATTTAAAGTCCACTTGTAAAAACTGAAGTATTTGCTTCTGGATCAGAGTTCAAGCATCCAGGACTGCAATCTAGCTTTAAACTGCTTCTCTTGGACATTCTTACGAAACAATTGAAACACTTTTTTTTTTTTTACCAGTCATTGTTAAAATTAAAGTATGTTCTCGGGGCCTACATTTAAATGATGTATACGACATCATAATATAAAAAGCAAATATATAAATAAGCAAATAATGTTGGAACACAATGTCCATATTTATTTACATTTTTGTATCAGGATTTCTCAAACAAATCCATTATTAAATACAATGTGTTGAATAAAAAGTATCAACTAAAATTTGATACTAGATACTAATAGATTTTGGATTTGGATTTGCAAAATGAAAAACACCTGAAAAACAGTTTTTGCTTGTGGATTCCCATATTTGGGCCGTTCTGTGTGCTAAACTCCTCACGTCTTGTTGCTTTTATTGGATGCTCAGACGTCCCTGGCTCGCTCCCGTCTCAGCTGGGCGTCCGCTAAAGCGGCCGTGCGACGCTCGTCTTCATTCCAGTTTCGGAGGCTCAGAAATGTATTTTGGTGCAGAAGCGACGGTGCCACTCTGTCGGTGCAGATTAGCCCAAATTCCTGCGTTTAAGCGCTCCGTGTCTTAATTCCCACTTATCTATCAAACACACCTTTAGCTTCATCACCGTGAAACAGTGCATGTGTTTAAGCGCTTTTAAAATAGGAAAGCAAGCCATTTTCTTCCCATTGTGTTCTAAAGGGAAAAGACGGAGAGAGATAATTGAAGTTTGTTTGCTCAAAATCCCCCCTCAAGACAAACCAGAATAAACACACTCATTTTTAATCTTTTTTTGGGGGAGATGGGGGGGGGGGGGGGTTGCAGCTGACACAACCAGACTTATTTCTTAATGTATTTATCTTTTAAATGAGTTGATGTATTTTTAATTTTCCTCCTCAATAGCGTGTGATTGACAGCAGCTCTGTGAGTGGGCTCTGCTGACGTTAGCCGGGGATATGGTGCATATTGCTGAAACTGCTTCATTTGCAAACAGTAATTGAATTTGTCTAAGCAGGTGTGGACTGGCTGCTCGGCTCTGCTGTCTGGATGTGACTCTCCTGCACAAGTGCATTGGTTGGTCAGGTTCTCTGTTAAACACACTCATCTGTTTTAGGACCTCGATTTACACCTGCTTTTTTAAAGACGTTTGAGAGCCAATAACCGCAACCGTGTTCTATTTGATCAAAAACAAAAGTATTTACTTCACAACTGTACAGATTTTTCAAAGTTTTTCCTTCCAATCTTTCCCAGACAGCCCCTTAACAAGAATACAAGAGGTGCAGCTTGTAAAGCAGGAAGGAAGGAGGGATGGATGAAAAGTTTGTTCCTTCTTTTTTCTTCATGTTTGTTTTTTGTGGGGAGAGTCCAGTGAGAAAGTTCTTGTGTACAGAGCCTGAAGGACGTGTCTGATTGGGGCCTGACTGCGGATCGGTTAGATTTATGTTTGTGCCGCTTCTCTTCTAAAAATGGAACTTTTCCTGAATGTCAAACTCCCGGCTCCTTTTTCTGCATTAAGGAAGAGCCGTCTGCAGGATGCCTGACCCGTGGTGGCACAGGACTGGGCGAAGGGCTCAAGGTCGGCTCTGTCCTACATTCTCCTGTGGGGGAGAGGAAAAAAACACCTGAAGGTTCTTTCCTGCTTCCATCAGTGACAATATTATCTTTTAGTTCTTCTGTAATTGCCCAAAGGGGCAACACCAAAACCCTCCACTCAGAAGGAAGTAATATGAATTCTCATATTACTCAACTCAAATAGTAGTAAGATGAATTCTCGTATTACCCAGCTCAATGGGAGTTAGGAATTCTCATCTTGGGGAACAGAGCCACTCGGCAGTGCGTCAGAAACCGAGGTGCACCGTTATTTGCATTGGCTGTCCTCAACTGCACCCTGACTGTGTCTCCTTTAACTGCTGCCCCAAGTACTTGTCTAGCTCACGAGACTCCTCCAGGCTGATTTAAAATGGAATTTGTGCACTTAAGGGTAACTCCTCTTTAATGTGACCCTAAGAAGCCCAGCCACTCTGCAAAATGAGCAAATGACGTTGCACAACAGTCATGAAGAGAGAGGGTCAATCCAAGGTCACGGTCACCTCTCCCCCAGTCTCTGTTTACCCAGCAACCTCCCCTACTGGGCAAAGAGAAGGCACCCGCATGTCCATGACGTGTTGTGGAAAAGATGAAGCATATTTGTGGTAGATGGTTATTGAAAGCCTGTTTAGTTGTGTGTAACATGGCAAAATAAGACTCCTTTTTCTAAACATTTATATATTGTTTAATCTTATTGCAACAGTAACTATGATGGAATGCAGAGGGTGTGTAGGCCAGTTGTTCATTCTGTCCAATATGCCTGTAATCACTAAATTTGCATTTTCTTAATTTGCATTGTGTCTGTATTGGCAGTATTTATAAAATCTTGCACATGTTGCCATATTGCGGTCTGCTTAAGAGGTCCCAGAATGCATTCATTCTGTGTTTTAAATTGTACTATGCCCATTTAAAATCTTATTATTTGGCTATAGAATGAAACAATAAAAAAACAAAAACATATTTCTGTTCTCAAACAAAACAGATGAACAGACTAGATGTAAAATGACGTTTCCCCTTCAGTGGTGGTGGCTGACACTGGTTTAGAGGAGTGAGCTAACTAGCTTGACTGGGCTGGATATCTCTATTTGGATAGTTATGACAACGCAGGAATATAAACTGTACCCTCCATGTAAGTAAGACAGCCAGTTATTCTCACTACTTACCACCTACATTAGCTAATGCTTCTTGCTTTCAGTATTGATGCCAACAACATGAAGTACATTTTAAGCCACATGTCTAGGCAGCAATTTTGTGTGTTTGAGCCTGTGCTGAAGGATATTTCGCTTCTCAAACACATTTTAACAGCTTGACTAGATATTTTGTAAAATGCTGTTCATTTCCACTTCCATGGTGGAGAGAGCAAACACGCTATAGAGGAGCATCTTTAGAAGCACCTCTGGATGGCTATCATGAACGGTAACGGCCTGTTCCATCGTCACCGTTTTCTTCTTCCCAGTCCCTCAGAGCTGCTGTTTTGGCTGTCTTGATCCATGATTGTGTCTGCTGGGCTAGAATGTGGGATAGTGTGTGCCGGGTTTGGGGCATAAATTTTAACCAGTCAAGAGCGTTATGTAACAGTCTAGGATTTTGGAATTCATATTTGGAATTATTCCATTTTGTGACTCTGTTTGGCTTATGCAGGTGACAGCAGAGTTTGAGATTTGCATTATGTCAGTATGTCATGTACCAAGCTCCTCTTTCAATTATGCCAAGGTAAATACAGGTTTCCATTCCACAGGGCTTTTAATTTAATTGCAGTGTGTTTGGTTTCCTTAGCCATCATTAAAAAAAAAAGCGGAACAGAGGTGATGTAGTAATGTAGTAGTAATGTGGCTTTATGTTTTGAATATTATTATTTTTTTCAAGTACTTTTTAATGCTACATCCTTTAATACAGTATTATAATGTTGTAGTTATTGTATTTTGATACATTTTCTTATACATATATTTACAGCTGGAATGCATAGTGCTGACCAGATGAACCTATGGCAGTTTGTCTTTTGGCTTGTCTGCTTTTCCATAAATCTGCAGCCTCTACCTGTGATGTGTGCACCTGCGGTTCTCACTGTGCACTCTGAACACTTTAACAAGCGGTGCCCATCCTGTGAAAATTTGCCTTGCACAGTTTAGTGTAGTTTCTGCTTCAGTACACCCAACAGTTGAGTGACGAGGTTAACGAGGTATGGAGGTGGACAGACAGCACTAACCTGTGCAGCATCTCCGCCCTGTGGGGCCTCCTGCCCAGCTCTGTCTCCATTAGCAGTTTGAGGCTCCTACTCGTCCCCAGAGATGCCCCTGTTGGACATATTGCGTGTGGGAATCGGGCTGATATCAGCGTAAATGCTGGATCAGATGTCGGTGATGAAAAATTTTAATGAAACTGATTCGAAAGCATGATAAATACAGCCTGAACATAGCACAGCAGTGCTTTGCCACAGAACAGCACATGCGATAACAGCCAGGTTGGTCTGAGCAGGTCACGTGATGAGAGCCGAGCTGGGCTGAGCTCATGCACCGTTTAACCATTGTGTTCAGATGCAGATGTCGTTGCACTCCCACATGTGTGATTTCCATTGCTGTCATTTTAATAACCCACTGTGGGGAAGATTTAAACTAGACAAAATAACGTTTTAGAACTGTTCACTGTTATATCCGTGACCAACGGTGACTTGTTTATTAATCCGTTCTTTTAAAAAATGATGGTGTTTCCAGTTTGGCCTGAAGTAAAGGAATTTCAGGAAAGGATAAAGAGGAGCGAGAGTAACCAAACTAATAAAACATTCGCCTTCTCTAAATTCCCAGAGTCACTTACTCTATGGCTTTAGTTTATTCAAACTGCTCGGGGGAAAAAAACCTTGTACTAAAGTTGTATTTTCCCTTTATGTATTTTATATACAAAATATTTGCAGTAATGTTTGTGTTTGACAAATGACCAACTTCCAACAAATATTCAGAGTAACAGTGTGTTTGAAACATTCTGCCTCAGGAGTCCATTTTGATTCCTGGCGAAACTTTAGTCCTCTCAGGCCTGTTAGGAATTTCACTCTGCACAAGCGATTAGGTTTAAAGCCATAAAACGCCTTCTGTTATCTGAGGAGTAACATGAATTTAATTTGGAGTGGGTATTCAAATGAGCATTATGGGTCTGTCTGTCTGTCTGTCTGTCTGTGTGTGTGTGTGTGTGTGTGTGTGTGTGTGTGTGTGGTGGACCGTTCCTCTAGTTACACTTTCAAATAACAATCAGGCTCTGAGTCATCTGCAACATCTAATTCAATATCAAGCTGCATCTTGGGCAGCGAATTGCACAGTGGAAAGACACCGCATGCATCACTCACCTGTTTGATTTCCTCGTTAATCGCTTCAGTCTTCTGGGCATGTTCTGCCATGCCCATTAGGCCCAAGGCCCTCAAGGGTAAATGTCTGTATTGGGATTCTTTCTGTGTGTCTCAGCTTGGCTATGGGGCAGGATGCCCAACCAGCCCACTCCGGCCTGAAATGCATACATTTGTGAATTTGATTGCATAATGCATGAGAACACGGAGGTCTCCCCTCACGCTGATGCAGAGCAAAGATGATGGACACTTGAGGCCCTATGGAATCAAGGACTATTAAAGTGTATGAAGAGTTTTGTGTTTGGAGTGAGAGCCACTTCAAGCACATCCCCAACCAGAAAGGATGAACTGGTTTGACGCAAAACTACAAAACGGGAACGGCAGAGCTGTGCTATGCAAAATATAGTCCTGTTACCTGGGTGAAGCGCCAGGAGTAATGAGCATGAAGAGTGTGTGTGTGTGTGTGGTCACCAGAGACGCATTAAATATGCATGAATTCAAAGAGTGCGTTTAAACTCGAATATTGGTAATTTCGCGAGAGAGGCTGTAGTTGTGTCTGAGTGAAATGACCCAGGCGTTCTGTTTCAGTCACGCACCGTGTGGGCATTCAGGCGTCGTGACTCGTAACATCGTGACCCCTCCCCCCTGGAGCCTGGAGACTTTAGCGAGACCACCTTTCCTTTGCTCTCTGCTGTGCAGAAGGAGGCTTTTAATGCACCGTATCAGTGCTATTTAAGGGCTCTTTGCTTTACCACTGCATTCTGGGACACATCTGAAACACTTCAAGGAGCACTCTAGCACATGGGGTGTGTGTGTGTGTGTGTGTGTGTGTGTGTGTGTGTGTGTGTGTGTGTGTGTGTGTGTGTGTCCATCCAGTAACACTCATGTCTCTCTCTATTAGTAGTTTTTGCTGTAAGTGTAGATTGTACCCTGTCACAGCAGAGTCTTTCTGTTTTAGCCGCAAGGTTTTTATTGCTTTTACATAAGCAGTAGGAAGAAGACTGAGCCACACACCGAGTTCCGTGAGGCTCTGTCGGATCCAGTGCAATTTCAGTACTGCAGCAAACATTTAGGAACATCCACAATGTACATTGCCTCTCCATCCCCATCAAATGTGTTCTTCACCTCCTCCTGCGTGCGCATGTGCGCGAGCGTGCACGTGTCGTTGTGAGGTCCCAAAAACCTGGCCCAGTCACTCACACGATGGCCATGTCTGCAGCTTAGTCACATCGCTTGACCAAAAAAAAAAAAAAAATCTTTTTCCTGAAATAGCTGTTATTTCTGGAATCACGCCACATAGCAAAATCCCAGTTGTTGATGTCCTGCTAATAACACTGTAACTATAAAACAGAAACCCAAAGACTCAAAACACACGGCGGCCAACATCAGCATCCCCCACCCGTGTGAGTGGAGCAGAGTTGGGCCTTCTGGCTCAGACCCAACACTTCTGCCTCTCAGACATCACACGGGTCTAATCGCTCCCCCAGACACTTCACTCCTGGTGAAACCATACCCAGTCTCTCTCTCTCTCTCTCTTTTCTCTCCTTCACCTCCTCTCTCTTTCACATTTACGCTCGCTCTCTCCGGCCTTCTCCGAGTTACAGGAGGATCATATGAGTGTTTGATGTTCCAGGGGGCGCGTGGTGTTGGTGATCTTGCATGCGTCCGTTTGGTAGCTGCTGAACGTGTACTCTGGCCCAACGCTTCTGATGCATCACGGCTCTTCATAGGAGGAAGACATCCACGCTTCCTTTCCCGCTGGATAATTGAAACCTTTGCATTTGACTTGATTAGTGAAGTCTGGAGCTTTTTTCCTCTCTTATTCTGTGTGAAAAAGGCCTCTCTCGTTTTGTTTTTTTTCCATTAGTGTTGCTGGGCTACTTTGTTTCTGAGGGAGAAATGAGGGAGATACACGAGCTGTATGTGCGTGTGGGGGCTGGCTGGTGACCCACGGGCCCGGGCTCAGGGCCCACTTGCACGGTGGGGTGGTTTTGGATGTCCGTGCTCTCACGACCACAATGATGGTTCCCGCAGGGTCCAGCGTTCTTTGCTGGATACAGTGCCGGTCGTGAATGTTTGTTTCTTTTCCCTGTAGAACAGAGGAGCCAAACGCTAGCCTGTGTGCGAGACACCTGATACAAATTACATTTCGCTTCAGAACACGACACAGGTTAGTTAGGAGCGGAAGTGCTTGTCAGTCCCTGGGTGCTTTCTTACAGATGGCGTGAATTAAACTGAATTAGTCTGGATTTCCTAATGCTTCTGACGCCATACTGTAATATGAGCTGCGTTAAGCACTCAACCGTGCTGGACCAACAGCGTGTGGCGAACAAAACTCTGGAATGCAGCGCATACACACCAAGCTCACGCGCACACCGAGCACCGTCCCGGCTCTGATTGGCACCTGATTTTTCAAAAATATTGAAAGTGGAAAAAGACACGTTTGGTTTCTAAACCTGTTCCTGAATTCCTGAAGGCAGCCTGGTCTGAGAGGCACAGATCACTGCCACCCCTGCTGGGACAACGATTCACTTGCCTGTGTCTTGTCTTGTTGCCTTTAAGACATTATCCTCCCAAATTAGACGTCAAGCAGGGCTCCTGGCCAGCCTGCCGGAAACCCCGGGGAATGGCTGCTGATTTTTTTGGGGATTTTCTAGGGCTTTCATTTTCTGTTGATAAACGGATATAGGGTGGGAGTTTTCCCAGCCTCTGGTGCTGCGTTTCTCCTCCAGGGGCCCACAGAGAGAGAGGGCAGCACAACCTGGCTGCGTGAGACCGCTTTGGTATGCACTCTCCCCAGTGTGAGGGAGGAAGGAAGACCTGATGAGTGTTCACGTTTGCTGCTGGGAAAGTGCTTTTCAGTGACCAGCTTCCTGACATTAAAGTACGGGCTGCCAGCCAGAATAATCACCGATACGGCGATGAACAATCGGTCATCTGATATTTGGCTTTGAGGTTTAGCCAAAGGTTTAGCTGGTTGAACGAAAAATGACACAGTTATGGTCCTCTTGTATTTGGTAGTAAGGTTGTGTTCATCTAGCACAGGAGTCATGGCAAGAAGGCACTGTTAAAGAAGTTTGCCTTCAGTTTTGTTTAGCGCTTTTAAAGACAGACATCGACTTTTAAGCCGTGACAGAGGAACCTGGTCTAGACCCCCATTAAGGCCAATGTCACTTGAGTAGGAAGAAACCTGGAGAGGCGCAGCAACTCTCAGTCCATACTTGTGACACTGCACCGCCTCATTCATACAAACAACTTAACTAATATATGCACAGTGGTGAAAAATTGTTGCCCCCTTCCTGATATCATATCTTATTTTTTTGAATGTTTGTCACACTTTGATTTGATCATCAAACAAATTTAAATATTAGACAAAGATAAAAAGTAAACACAAAATTCAGTTTTTAAATGAAGGTTATTATTATGGGTAAAAGAAATTCAAAAAAAAAAAAAATTGAAAGTGATTGCCCCCTAAACCTAATAACTGGTTGGGCCACCCTTAGCAGCAACAACTGCAATGAAGCGTTTGCGATAACTGACAATGAGTCTTTTACAGCGCTGTGGAGGAATTTTGGCCCATTCATCTTTGCAGAATTGTTATAATTCAGCCACATTGGAGGGTTTTCAAGCATGAACCGCCTTTTTAAGATCATGCCACAGCATCTCAGTTAGATTCAGGTCAGGACTTTGACTAGGCCACTCCAAAGTCTTCATTTTGTTTTTCTTTTAGAGGTGGACTTGCTGGTGTGTTTTGGATCATTGTCCTGCTGCAGAACCCAAGTGTGCTTCAGCTTGAGGTCACGAACAGATGGTCTGACATTCTCCTTCAGGATTTTTTGGTAGACAGCAGAATTCATGGTTCCATTTACCACAGCAAGTCTTCCAGGTTTTGAAGCAACAAAATCACTTTTTCACACAGGGCCATGTAGGTTTGGATTTGTTTTCCCTTAATAATAAAAAACTTCATTTAAAAACTGCATTTTGTGTTTACTTTGTGTTCTCTTTGTCTAATATTTACATTTGTTTGATCTGAAACATTTAAGTGTGACAAGCATGCAAAAAATAAGATATCAGGAAGGTGGCAAACACTTTTTCATGTGTGTGTGTGTATATGTGTGTGTATGTATATATGTATATGTATATATATATTAGTAATAAATGGGTTGAGTGATGCAAAGTAAGTTAGGGTTAAAGGTAATATGCTAAATTATGATTGTACATTTCTAATTGGCTTGGTCAGCTGATTTAGAAGTGAATATTCCATCAGTAAGCAGGTGTTGGGTGCAGCCGACCTAGCAGGAGTAACCTTACCAGTGCAGAAAGATGTGAAGGAGCATAACGCAGTCAGCCAGCAGGGGGCAGTGCGCTAGGGCTCAGCACAGCAGCGAGAGGTAACGGGGAGTTAAGTGTGCAAAGAGCCGTGCTCAGTGTAGTCCAGGTTCTTGTCGCTACTTTGGCTGCTGTGTTCTATCCAGCTTTCACTATCTCCTCGATAATTGACTGTTCTTGTTGTCCCAAGATTTAATATGTCTGACTGGAGAGCAGTGCTCTGACAACACGGACTACTGGGAGAATAAACGTCGCTTTCCTGTATGCCGGGAACTGGTTCCCAGTCGTTTAGATGGGGTATGACCCATGTCTGGCTACAGCCTTTTCTAAGATCTAAGATAAGAGATCTGATATTTGGCCTTTGGCAAAAAACAAACTGGAATCAAGATCTGGTTTCTTATTCAGTGATTCCAATGCTGTTAATATGCGAGACTGAGGAACATATCCAGTGCCGAGCGATGACTTTAGGAATGTTGAGAGCCAGTTACTCCAGAAAGCTTCGCTTTCAGGAGAAGCATAGATACTCCTCTGATCCCATCACCTCTGTGTTGATTGGAGTAGGAGAAACTTCTGCATTAGTATTAGAGACTATTAGAGAATAGTGGGTCTTAATTTTTTGTCTTACTGAATCTGCAGTAAAATATCTTGAACCCATTGCTGCTGTGGGGTAATTGGTGCCCGTGTTCTCAATGTGCTGAATAAAAATCTGAGCTTGTTTTTTCTATGAGCTTTGAGATGAGATGAGCAGCATGCAGTTAAAAAAAAAATCAGTTAGACATCATTTAGATTCTATCTCTGATTACATTAATGCCTGTAACTTTAGTACGCCAAGTAATGAATAATGTAACTGTTAGTTTTTTGTATTTTTGACACTTATCTGTGTTACCCTTACCTGGACTACTGAGTTTATTTATTTACTAATTTACAGAATGACAGAATGTCTGCTTATGTGAAGTTTCGTCTTTAGAGAAAGAGAAATCTAGAAGTTGTGTAGCTTTAATTGTAACAGCCTCTGCCATGGCTCCTTATCATGCTGGAATACCCCCTCACTCTGGGGGTACATGAAGTCCACGAAGGGCCGCAAAGGGGCATCAAGCTGTGAAACATGGCGGGCACCAATGACGTGTTGAGGCACCCACCAGTGGATCCACTCCACACTAGGATGGAACCACCACTGGCCTCTGGGGTCCATGGCTTCATAGGATCTGGGACACAAACCCTCCCATTAGCCTGAAACAACTGGTCCGTTTGGTAACCTAGCCCAGGTGAGGCCCCGGTGGCGTGGTGTTGATAACCCAGTCTGGTCGGTCTTCTGCTCCCTCTCTGCACTGTCCTGAGGGATATGTGTATAGGACCTCCTGCATTAAATGTGGACGTGACCTCTGCCAGAGTCACTTGTCTGTTTGCACGGACAATTCTATCCAGCCGCTGCCAGTCACGATCTTTAAGCACCTGTGGGAGGCCACTGTGCTGTCCGCTGTGGGTGGTGATCCCTTCTATGATGCATACCCGGTACACACGACACTGAGGAAGGTTAAATGCCCGCACAACTTCACCGTCTGGCACCCACTCTCATGCCTCGTTCGAGTTCTAATAATTCACATCATCGCCATGCTGGCCAGGGTTCAGCCTCATTCACAAGATCGCACCTCACAACTTACACAGGGGTGTGTGTTCCTAAGCCATGCCCTGAGGTGATGCCACTAGGTCATTTATATACTGCTTTCCCATTACATTTGGCATGTTGGCGTATATCAGTGTTTAACCATGAACACCAAACCCACGCACTTACAATGTATGACATGGTCACAAGCTAACCTTATGACTTGCGTAGAAGGAAGTGCTCAACGTGGCAGACTTGTTGTGTGTGTGTGTGTGTGTGTGTGTGTGTGTGTGTGTATATATACACATGAGTAAAGTGCAGGATGTTTACTTTAGCATCCTTGATCGTGTGTGTGTGTGTGTTGTCTTACTCTCACCATCAGATATGGAGTCTAAATTCCATCAGGGGTGGCGAGTAAGTAAACTCTTCTTTAGTATATGTCGGACTCTGTTGAACGCTGTGCTGTTTCCCTGTTCCCTGACACTGGCATTTAATTGACACGTGCAAGCATGCCAGACTGAGCCTACTGACAGCCAGTAGATGTTAAAAGGCCTTCAGGTGGGAAGGCTGTGCTCTCAGATGCACTTCACACACTTCTCGAGCAGACAGTTTGTTCTGGTAGAAAAACACAAACAATGTCAGGATAAATGTTTCCTTTTCTTTAAGCATCACAAGGGGCTTGTTGGCCTGACGGACCCGGACAGGAACACCCGCTGCTAGGGGTCATCTCTGTTTCCCACCCATTCAACACCTTTTGGCAAATGAATCCTTTTCTGTCTCTGAAACTTTGCCCAGTCTCTATCTTTCTCCCTCGCTCCCCGTCGCTGGCACGGCGTTGTGGTTTCTGGTCGGCGCAGCATCCTGGCAGTGCGGTCAGTGCTCACAGCAGGTTAATCAGGGCATGGAGTTGCACGTTGTCACGGTGATGCCATCATGCGCTGCAGCGGGCTGCCCAGGGACGACTTGCGTCTCGGGGCGACTGGACCTACGGGAGATGCCTGGCTGCAGGACCGAGGAGAGTGGCTGTCACGAGGTCAAAGGGACAGCGAAAGAACGAGGGAGGTATGCCGCAAGAGGTGGAATGGAAAAAGATGAGATTAGAGGAGAGGAAGAAAAGAACGAGCGAGAGAAAGAGAGACAGATGTATTAGTTGCTCTTTTCAGTCATGACAAGGTTGTACCTCAGCCTGGCTGAACTTTACATGAACTCCATTCTCTCTCTCTCTCTCTCTCTCTCTCTCTCGCAGAGAGAGTGTGTCAGAGTCAGAAAGTTAGGAAAAATATGGCTATGGGATCACTCCAAAATCTCCTTGTGCCAGCAAGGATCTGTTACAAAACTCTTATCATTGTTTTAGATAATTTCAGGGGCTCAGTACTGCACTGCCCCCAAACCTTGGCGCTTCAGAAACCCTGGCATGGACACACACTGAGCGTTGACTCTCCCTTCCCCTGCATCGCGCGGCTTCAGTGTTGATCAGTGGCTGCGCTCTGGCTGTAGAGCTCCGGGAGCTGGCGAGGAAGTTGTTCTTTGCAAAAATAAGTCTGTGTTGATCTTATTGTACTTTGGTGCTTGTATAATGCATCATCGCTCTCATTTAGGATACGACTCTGTAGTGTATAAATCTTTTTCTACTTTGTTTTCGGTTTGGGCTTCTGGATAAGCCCCCGCTGAATGGCTAACTGTGACTGTGGCTGGTCTGTACAAGCTCCCACTGGTTTTGGCCCCTCACAGTAGCGCAGTAGGTTCAGCCAAGCAGGAGCCGAGCTGGAGGGCTTCGCACCCCGCGCTCCCCCCACAAGCACAGCTGAAATCTGAGGAAACGTGTGTCACCACTGGCCAAAAAACCCAAAAAACCCACCCCAAACAAAGGAAGATTTGAGGTCAGACAAAACAAGCGAGCTGCTTCCTGCCCCTTGGCGGAGGACGCTTCACCATCAGTGACCCATGCTTGGCACCGAGGAGCTCTGTCATAGCGGTTTGCTCCGTCTCAGGCTGCGTACCTTGGCAGTCTTTCCCATCGGACTCCTCGACCTGCCCCCCGGTTATGTTTTTGCTTTGGTTTGATGAAGCAGATGTTCAGCGTATCTGGCTGAAAGTTTGGATTGGGGTGCTTCTTGTAAGATTTGTGTGAATTAAACAGAGAGTTCTGGTGCTGGTGGCGCACACGAGCAGTTGTGTAAGAGGTTTAGTCTGATACCGAGGTCTGAAGCTGCCATCGAGGTGGTTTTCTTTTTACTGTGGGCCAGGCTGTCTCTAGCTCTCCCTCAGCGGGTTCCTGTTTGTTGGTTAAGAGCTTGATGGCCTTGAGGCTGCCGGCACACCATTCGTACTGCACATGGAAAGTTTCTAAGGAGTTTGAAATATCTTGGCGTATGATTTAGAAGTGATATGCCAGTTCTCCTGCGGTCCATATGGGTTCAGGGTTGCATTATGGACAGTAATACTGTATTGGGTTAGAAAAGTAGATGTGCCATTGGTAGTGAAGAACGGCTCATCTCTCAGCAGTCTCTTTTTTCATGCTAGATTTTAGACTCTGAGTGTCGGTCTATTGTGTAAGTTATATATTTAATAAAACGGTAACAGTTTACAAATTACACTAAATCTCTACACATCAACCTTTTGGCATTAGCTCTTAAAAAGCCCACATCGGCTGCCAGCTACCGCACGATCATGTGTTAACTATTACCACTACTGGACTTTGCTGTATTGACATTGCAGAAGGCTGTAATGGGCAAATAAACCTTCTAATATCTGTTTTTTTTTTAATCTGGCTGGTCAAATCAATGCTGCCCAGTATTTAACTGTCACCTTAAGGCTTTGCCGGTGACTATTAACGTAATGCAGATTTGTTTCTTTTTAGTAGTAACAGTATATAGTCATATTGTCTCCGTCCTCGAACACGTTCTTCAAAGGTGTGGGAGATGAGCGCTGTCCTGTCCTCCTGAGCCAAACACCAGAGAACAGCCCCGAGGTTTAAGTGCCCTCTGCTGTGGTTACTCTTCTGGCACTAGTCTCACACTGAGGCTGTGTGGCGGAGCCGCTTTATTTACACATGGGAACGCTGTAAAACGTACAATAACAATAATATCATCACTTGGCATGCTGGCCCCTTCCTCGCAAAGATCGACCCCAGCTGGCCTCGTCTTACTGCTCTAATAAGAGGGAAAGGGACACGGATGATTTACTGTAGTCGCGCCACCGTAGCAGTGCCACTGTAGTCTTAGATGGGTTAAGCGAGGAGAAATGTGTACAGAACAGAGCTGTAATGAAGGAGTTGGATCTGTTTACACTTTGTGTGTGTGTGTGTGTGTGTGTGTGTGTGTGTGTGTGTACACACATCATTTTGCTTGGGACCACTTGCCTACTGTCTGTAGCTTCACAGAAGTTATTTATTCATATTCCAATATTATTCATCTTCATCATGATAAATTCAGCTAAACAGTACCCAGCGAAATGGCCATTAGAAATTAGAGGCAGAAGCATATAATTAGTCCATCCTCCATATGACTGGAAAATTACACAGTGGCTCCTGTGATCAGCAAATTTCATATAATTTCAGGGGGGTTGTGTTGTTTTAATGTGAGATTGCAGCGTGGCGCGCCACCTGTCCATCACGGCCATTTGGAACAGCGTGGTGTATGAAGTCCTCCTCTCATTTCTCATGCTCTCCCTCATCCACTTGATGTTTCACCTGCAGCTTCCGAACTCCGAGATGGTGTTCTTGAGAAAATTACCAAATGCAACCTTTTTAAACGCGGATTAAGGACAAACATCGCAAGCCTTATGCATGGCTGATTTGGATCTTTTCATCACACTTTGCTTAATTTGTAGTAACGTTGTTTCATTAACGCATATTATCCCTTTATTATCGCTTAAATAAATAAAAAGCACTTCGAGTTTGCAGCAGCAGTATTCAATGGTCACCCTCTCCGGCCTCGCGGAGATCTGCCCCTCGGGATCTAGCCTTGTGGGGAAGAGGAAACTGGCCTGTTGTGGCTGCCGCTGGGCGTTGCCAGGCAGCACGTGCCCTCCTCTCAGCCTGGAGATTTACGGGGCCGTTTGGAAAGGTTTTAGCAGCTCGCCGCAAATATTTGGGAGCGAAAGCTTCCATTTTAGGAAAGCCGCGCGAGAGCTGTGGCCGAGCACTTCCTCGAGCCTCCACAAACATTCCTCCAAGTCTTCCGAACACAGCCAGTGAGCTGAAGGCTCACGCACCCATTCCCCTTGAGTGCTGGGAGCGTTCCCACATGCTCACAAAGACAGTCCAGACTGTGCTCCGGATGAATCCGGTTGCTTAAGCACCACCGCTCCAGCTACGGGCTCGCTGCTGCCTCCGAATGCCGTCACTCACTGTCACTCAGTGTCACTCACTCTGCAGCTGTCACTTCTAAACAGAACTACATTACCCAGTGGCCCACAGTCTTCAGCGATCACTGCGGTTGGAGGTGCAGTTAAACAGTGATTGCACATATAGCTGTTTTGGGCAGATTTGTTTTTCTGCTGCCTTGTTAAAATGAAATGTGTCTGATCTGAGCAGGGCAGGAGGAGGCACCGCTAGGCCACTGGCAGCTGTTTAACGCTGACGGCTGCATCGCACCGTCGCGGTGGAGCTCGTTTAGTGCAGGGCCTGGTCTTTCTCCAGGCTGCTTTATCCGCCATGCTGATTTCAAACGCAGAGGAAAAGTCCTCTGTAGTCTCCTGTGTTGGTGTATTTTTAGCCGGAATTCCACATCCGCTTACCACGGAATAATTTCCGCATTTCCAGGACTTGGGGAGGGTTGGGGAGCAAGAATAAAATAATAATTTAAATCAAGGGGAACAGAAAAGAAGCAAGAAAATGACGGGGTGATGAATCTGTTCGGAGAAGCAGGCGAGAGAAGACTGTGGTTACAAGACTGAGGTTTACGCATCAACATTTAATAGCCAAAGAGCTGTCCATCTGCCTCTGCCAGGGAGTGTGTGCGCTCGTGGGTGTGTCCCTGGGTGTGTGGGGGAGCGTGTGTGGGTGTGTGCCCGTGGGTGTGGGTGTGTGCCCGTGGGTGTGTGTGTGCCCGTGGGTGTGTGCCCGTGGGTGTGTGTGGGTGGGTGTGTGTGCCCGTGGGTGTGTGTGTGCCCGTGGGTGTGTGTGTGCCCGTGGGTGGGTGTGTGCCCGTGGGTGGGTGTGTGCCCGTGGGAGTGTGTGTGCCCGTGGGTGTGTGGGGGAGTGAGTGTGCGTGCCCGTGGGTGTGTGGGGGAGTGAGTGTGCGTGCCCGTGGGTGTGTGGGGGAGTGTGTGTGCGTGCCCGTGGGTGTGTGGGGGAGTGAGTGTGCGCTTGGGGGCATGCTCGTGAGCGTATGGGGGGCGTGTGTATGCTCGTGGGTGGGTGCATGTCCATCTGTGTGAGTTTGAGGTGGCCTTTCTGGAGATACAACCTATATTAAAGTAAATGTGGCATAACACCCTGGTGTGACCTTATGAAGCTGAAAAATGACAGGCGTCAGTGTGGTGCTTGATTCAGAGCTGCAGCGCGAGCAGTATACAGATAGAACCAGGGTCTGCCTTCTGGGTCAAGTAGGGAGCTTGAACGTCGCTGGGCTGTTATTAAACCATATCTCATTGTTCCTGCTGTGATGATTAAAAGACAGCATGCATGCGTGCGCACACACACACGCATTGTTTCTCCTTTCCTATCTCCCTTTTTAGTGTTTTTCTTACTTGCATGTATGATTCCAGGAGACATGGCGCACATCATAATAATCCGCATCATCATAAAACCCAGGACCGAGAGGAGAAAGCAGGCATGAGGAGCCCTCTAGAGCGCCCCCTTGCCGGCTGTAGTGGGTACCTGCACTGCTGATTGGCTGGCCTGAAATTGAACAGCTATTGCCAGCTTGGAATATGCCAAACGTAAAATCTAGTGTGTTGGTGAAAGGGTTCCGACAGCAGGAGTCACAGCTCCATGAAAACGCACGAATTTAGGATTATAATTTCTGTATTGGGTGCTAAAGTAGCTTCCTAATGCTAAATGTTGATGAGTTCTGAAAGCATGTTGATGATATATTGCAAGGTATAGCCATTGTGCTCTGAGCCGTGGCTCAGATGGTGAAGGCCATGTCAGTTGTGAGAATGTAAGGATTTATGTCACTTGTACCTTAGAAAAGAGATCCTTTTTGTATGCAAGCTACAGATCTGTGTAATTATACACAGGATGAGATCACTTTAGTTAGACGTTTAGTGTTTCACATGGGGCCCTGCAAGCTCACTCCACTATAGACATCACATCGTCAGGGAAGCTGTCGGGTAAGCTGTCAGGTAGGCACCGCCGTTCCTCTGGGTCTCGCTGAAATTAAGCCCACGACGCATCCACAGTGAGGTCTGGCGTCCCACACCCACTCTCCTCTCCAAGCTCATGTCCTTAGATGTTTTAGTCTCCCTGGTGACCAAGGCTGTTCCCAGCCCCCCTGACACCGTGGATCTGATGTAGAGGATGGACCCTAACTGGGTTTGACACGCCAGCGGTCATGTCAACCAAAACAGCGTCTCTGTGTGTAAACAGGAAAGGGAAGGAATTTGGAGTCGTTCATTTATCGATCCTCTCTGTCTCTCTCTCCTCCTCCCCTCATCTCTCGCCCTCCTCCACCAGGATGGTCCCATCCTCCTCCCATAGTGACCTGCTCGACCCCACACTCCGCCTGCTTCCTGCCTGCTTTAGCACTGATCCCAGAGCAGTGTGTTGAGTCATCCGGGCTGGCCCGTGTCTGTTGGGCTGACCCTCGTTAGCCAGCTGTCCGTGGTTATTTAAAGGCAATAACAAACCTGCTTAGTTGCCCCCATAATGATTAGCAAAGTTCAGTTTTCGCAGGTCACCCAAAGACGCTGCATTGCGCCCAGGCGTCCTGATCTACAGTGGCGTGTTGGGATCTCTGACTGTACTATGATAGGCTCTGAACACATGAGATGTGGATTGGGCACAAAACTGCACAGAGGCTCTCAGCTGTCCAGAGGACCGTGGAGTGTGTTTACTTCTCCACAGGGAGGGAGGGTGCGCTCTCTCTCTCTCTCTCTCTCTCTGTGTGCGCGTCACTGTGTGTACGTGTGCGTGCGCATGTGTGTATGTGCACGTGCAGAAGAGAGAGAGGCAGAATTCGACCCATTCCCATGAGTAGCTGATAAAGCGGGTGGCAGGAAAGTCTTCACAAATTGTCACGTTCCTTTTTAGCCTTTTAAGGCTGTTTCTGTCAGGGCTCAGCCACCAGCATCTGCCTCCTGTACATGCAGCTCTAACCCTGCTCTTACAGGAGCTGTTTCTGTGGGAACTGTTAATGAGACGCTCTTTGGTCCAGTAGCATGTACAATTGGTGAGAAGCAGATGTGTGGTGGTGGGGGGGGTTTGCCTGTGCGTGTGCAGTCTTTCTCCCATGCAAGTGCAAGCAGCGTTTATTAACCTCCAGACCACCAGGGGGCAGTGTGTGACGGGTGGTAGCTGTGCCGCTCCATTGATTTTGCAGTGGTCCACGGTTCGTAGGCGACCAGTGTGCTGTTTGTTGGCAGTCCCAGCATGCCCCCGTTAGCCTGACTGTGAGAGAGGGTGGGGACCAGCAGTACTAATCCCCCTCAACCCCATGAGATCTGCGCGCGTGAATGTTCTGCAGCGGTTGTGTGCGGCATCCACGTGCTTTCTCAGATCCAGCTCGGGAGCAGTCTGCAGTGTGTGTGCCCGGCCCTGTGAGGTCAGAGGTCAGGCTGGCCGCATGGCCGCGTGCGTGCTTACGTCTGGGGAAAGAAGAGGAACTCGCACTCTGGTACTGGCTCTCTGCCAGTTGTTGAAATCCATTCCGTTATTTAGTCGATCTCCGACGTTTCCGTTTTTTTTATGAATAGTGTCTACACACAGCATGACAAGTGCGGCTGTTTTCAATTCTAATAACACGATTAATGTGACATCTTAATGTGGATATAAGAGTCACTGTTGTGTTTGGTAATGTAATCGCAGTTTGACATGTTGTGTATGGAGTAGTCTTGGAGCAGGGCCCAGGGGTGAGCTGTTTGACCTGAGGAACGCTCTTCTCTCCCTGCAGAGTTTGGATGAACTGGATGATGATGATGGAGGGGAGAAGGAGAGGAAGAAGGAGGAAGCTCTCACACAGCTCAACACGGCCCAGAACGAGTCCATGACCTCTGACACTTCAATACAGGTATCTTAGTGGTTCATTTGTTGTGTTTTTTTGTTTTTTTTTTGGGGGGGGGGGGGGGGTGTCTATGAGGGAAAAAGGGACTGACTGTTTCTTGGTTCATTCATTGTGTGTGCGTGCTTGTGCGTAGGTTTGTGAGAATGATATGAGATTACAGTTCTAGGCTCTTCCTCCAGAGGGGTTAGAGGTACTGCCAAACAGAGGCACTGTTGGCCACCGAAAATCCAACCATACTACAGCAACAGAATTCAACACTGTAACAGTCCAGGCATCTGCAAATGCCTCATCCAAGACAAAGCAGCATGACACACCCCTAGCCTTTCTGCTACTCAGCCCAGATATGCTTCCTATTAAACACTCATCCTGAGGCCTGTCTGGTTTGTCTTTCTTTGGTGCAGCAACCGTGGCATTTGCTTCAGGCTTTCTTGTAATTACTTCATTTATCTTGTTTAAAAACAAAACAAAAAACCAGCCCAGTCTCCACCACTCATCCGGTCAACACACTGGATAGGCGGCTCCCGCTCTCACGCAGCACCCTGGAAGTCGCCGTCCTCTCGTCATGCTAATTTAATCTGGTCTCGCTTTGCCTGCCCGTCGCTCCCATCAAGACACAGAGAGGACATCTGTTATATTCCATCATTACCCCACATTCAGTCCGTGATTGAGACGTTATTGTTCAAGTATATGAAACTGGTAGTTGCTAGTATGGCTATTGGAATCAACCGGCATGTGTAGCTGTTGAAGAAGAATAATAATGAATAAGTTATGGTTGGTGTTATTTACACCCTCGTTTAAAGCTCTCTTCCACAGTTTGTGACCCTCTTCATATATTCTATCACACGACACAGTTAGCATGTCATATGTGCACAGGACCGCAACCACAGAACGACCACAGCCATCCTAGAGGAGGCACAGGCCGACGAGGAGCGCAACAGCCAGCTGCAGGTGTTAACAGTGGAGCAGTGGGAGGTCAGGGTGAAATGCAGAAGAAATGGTTCAGTCGCTGAGAAGGAGCTCATGCAGTAGCAGCTGTGCTGAAAGACCTGGGCTTGCTCTGCTCGGATCTCATTTAGGCTGAGGAAGTGATTTGTAGCGCCGTAGCATTTAAAATGAAAAGCAGCCCCTCAAATGTTTTGGCCCATGAACATGCTTCCAAAAGGCTTGTTTCTGTTGTCCAGTTTGTCATCTAAATACATCAGTCGGGCTTCTAAGAAACGACGTTAATGAACTGCCAATCTGCCTGGGTTGTTCATAAACACAGAAAGAACGCTTCTAGAAACACGCAAACAAGCCGCCACTGTGTTTGCTTTCCGAAAGGTCCTCACCTTATCAGCTGTTGAACAAATACTCTTAGTATTACATGCCAATATCTGTGGGTTACTGGGTTGTTGGATCAGACTTCCAGCCACTTGTGTGTACTGTTTTACTGTAGACTTTCTCTTTACTTCTGCATTCACTTTCATAAGGTGTGTGGGTGGTGTTTTTCATTGACCAGTGTAGGCTTAGGGTTGGGGTTTATGGGTATGGAAAACACTTCACATTTGCACTGGGCTGGTGCTCTGTCTGTCTCTCTCTCTCTCTCTCTGTTTTTGTCTGTCTCTCTCTCTCTCTGCGTCCGTCTGTCTGTCTCTCTGTTTGTCTCTCTGTGCCTGTCACTTGCTGTGCAGTGCCAGTCTGAGGCTGGACTGCCCTTGTCTTGGCCTGAGTGTGCAGGCCATAAGGAGCTGTGTTTCTAGGCATTGAGTCCGGAAGCAGATAAAAGCCCTTCGCTCTGTGCGTCATCCATATGGAGTTGAGCAGAACCTCTGCCACCTGCTTTAACTGGGAAAACGAGGAAGGCTGGATGATGAAAGCTTTTTAAAATGCATAAACAGACTTGAAGTTGCAGGACCCTTCACTGAAAATCCTTTTCAGGTGCTGTGTGTGTGTTTGCGCGCATTTCCTCTTTCTGTAATGAAGTACTGATCAGTTTGAGGCCTCTCCTGCTTCCTCCGTCTGCTTCTCTTTAACCAGCTTTCTCAGAGCCCTTCTCCTTCTGCTGTACAAGGCCAGTGCTCCTGGGCTAAATGGGAACCTTCTGGAACATTCCAGAGAATCCTCTCCTGCTGGAGTGGCCCATGGCCCCCGGTTCAGCCCAGGTTTCGCTCCCACTTCATGGCTTTCAAGATTCTAAGTGTTATCCACCTCCCTGAGTGCTCCTGCTGCAGCTGCCCAACCACATCAGTGTCTCGCTACACCCGATTGCCCTCATTTGCATTTTTAATTAGCACCTTTTCACTTCCCAACATTTATAATTGGCTTTGAGGATTTCCCCACACGCCCAGAGAGTTGACCCTCATCACAGTTTAGATGGATTAGATGCAGACAGACTGTAATTCTCAGAAAGACAACTGACTCCATGGTAAAACACAGTTATCAGGAGTGGGCGGGGTTCCAAGCATTGTTGGTTTGATTGGAGAAAATGAGTCATTTGTGTTGGATTTGTTCATTATTTGGTCCATGTGCGGTTCTTAACCTTCCCTTGTTATGGCTGAGCCTTGCAGAGGACGAGGATGGGCTTCTTACTTCAGACGGAGCTCCGTGTTTATCGGATTAGCCGGAAAGATGGGGAATTCAGGGCACATCGGCAATGCTATGGAATACCTGAGCAGCTCTATTGTTGGACTTGCATTAGGCTTTTGCCTTCTGGGATTTTAAAATTTAATGGGCTGTCAGAATCACAAAGGCTGGCAGATCACAAACACCTCAGAATTTCTTTCTTTTTTTTTTTTTTTTTGGTATGAAATGTGCATATGATTTATGAGAAGAGATTTGCCATGAATAATACACACTGGAACAGTCATGCGCATGCGTGCAGGGACAGCCAGTGTGTGCGCACACACACACACTCCTCCTGATAGGTTTGTCCTTTTGAAATTGAAATGCATTGACTTGGCTGCCTTCGCTGGCCGCAAATCAAACAATCTAAGCAGACAGAAAGGTGGAGAGATCAGTTAAACCAATTTGCAACATTTCAAAGATTGCGTGAGAATTGTGGCCAGCGACACACAACTTCAGCGACCAAAAAAGGAACCGTTCTAAGCTGAGGGGGCTCACCATTGGTGCCCTGCTTCTCACTCGACATCCATTCCTATCCGTTTGGGATAGGCGTGTTGTTCTCTCCCACCTGGAGCAGATGAAGTCCGCCTGTTTTCCCAGCCTGTTCTTTGTGCTATCTCCTGGCTGCTTTATTCAAGAGTGCTGCGAGGTTTGAAGCGCTGGGTGTTGTGCAGGCTGTCAGCAGAACGAAAGCGTGCAAAAAGCGAGTAGCTCCGCCTGGCTCCATGCAGAGCCTGCACGAAAGCCTGCGCCGGCAGCGTTAACCCCTCGCTGGCTGCCGTGCTCCCGTGACCCCCCGCACCCAGAATGCTTTCTTTGGCTTTCACTCCAGAGACCTGCCCAGCAAATAAGCGCTAGCCGAATATTTTTCTGTGTTGCTGCCTTGTCACCAAAAAACAGAACCGTGGAGATTTCCTGGTGGCCCGTCATGCAGCCGTTTGGTAACACTTTATATGTGCAACTGTTGCCCGTATAAACACTTTATATGTACAGCTGTTTGGCAGGGATTGTGGCTCCTCTTCAGTAGCTGCACTGGTGTCAAAGAACTTTCCAGATTTGGGTTTTACCATCATAAATGCTGCTCTCCACTCGGAATTGTGCTGGATCTGTTCACAGCACGGACCTTAAGATACTGCCCAAACTGCAGAGGCTGTTCCAGGCCAGTTCCGTGGGAGGGAGTCAGTGGCTGCTGCCTAAAGCCATTACTGAAATATCTTAAACGCTTATCATCGCCGGCAAGAGAGGGAAACCGTGCTGAACTCCTGTGGTGCTTCTGAAACAGGGCAAGTCCCATTCGAGTTCTGTTTTGGCTGGATAACAAACATGGGGCTTCAAAAACCCCATGCTGCACGGATCTCTTTTGGACAAGCGCCTCAGCCAAGATCAAACTCTCACACGAAGGCCCCTGTCCGTTAGCACTAAGGGAAAGAACGTTTTCATTTCTCTGTCACGCAGACCGAAAACGCATTTCTTACGGCGCTGTCGAGAGTGAGTAAAACGTTTTGGGTCGACTGCTCCGGGTCAGTTCCAGCACAAAACCACTCCGCTTCACGAGGCCTGGTAGTCCCAGGGCGTGTGGAGAACCCATTCCGCAGAGAGGTCCATCTGTCTTCGCTTTCTAAAGCCTGAGAGTGAGTGTCAGTGACCCCTAGGCTAGGTGGAGGCGGCACGCTCTGTTGAAGGGAGCCTAAATCATGGTGATGGACCTTGTTTTGATCGAGCTTGGGAAGAATCACAGGGCTCTGTTTGGAGCTGTCTGTGAATGCAACTTTTTTTTCCAGTGTGTCTGAAAGACGAAGGATGAACTGCTGAAAGAACAATATGAAAAATGTGTGTCTGCGTGCATGCGCGGGCATGCATGCATGTGTGTGTTCAGTTTAGCAAAAAAATTAAAGATTTTTTAAAAGTTGTGCTTTTTAACATTGCTTTTCCTCTGTCCCCACAGGAGACTCCAAGATCTGGCAGTGGTCGTCACAAGGGGTAAGCCATGCTTTGTTTGTTCTAATGCGATATGTGTATGGACAAGCGTGAAAGTGAGTGAATGAATGTGTCTCCTTGTCCTTGGCCATTGAAAGCTAGTACCCTTTAAAATAGCCACTAGTACCCATTTCCCCTAAACCTGAAGGCGGTCCCTTTTCAGGGGTTACCTCAGAAAACTAAGGTAAAGGCTTCTTTTGTCAGAACTGCTGTTCCAGCTCAATTTAAAGTTTCTGAAGTGATCGCATGCCTGTAATGGCCTCTGTCTGACTCCCTCGGTCCCGAACATCCAGTTTTTTCTCGCTTTTCAAACACCATGCTTCAGTGGAGATTTACCGTCATAAGGCACGTCCCTCTGACTCTCGGTGCGAAGTCCGTCTGTGTCGTGCACATGACATAAAGATTGTGTGCACTCTCGTATGGGGCTTGGGGTGGTCACTGGAGACTCAGTAGTATTGGGCTGGACATGTGCAAGGGTGTCGGTGCTACTGTGGTTAGAATGGCCAGGGGAATCACGCCAACAGTCTTATGAGCACTGGTGTGGACATCCAGATTGGCAGAGGGGTAACTGAGGTGAGAAGTGGTGTAGCGGACAAAACTGCGGTGAGTGCCCAGAGCGCCCTGGATGTTTGAGTTTATCTATTGTTGGTGGTGGTTCTGGTGTTAACATGTTTTATTATTTTATTAGTTTATTAATTGTAATAGCAGAGAGCGGAACAATAAAATGGCATAAGAAAAAGATGAAATGTGTACAATATGTGGGTCTTTTGAAGAACACCACTCCCCACACACACGCACACTCGACGTGAAAATAGGAATGTCTCCACTGCACTCGGAGCACGTCTGGGTGTCTGGGGAAACTGTGTCTTTCCTCTGCCTCTGCCTTGCCCATTACAGAAGTCATTTGCTTATGGATTCTGCTTCTACTACCAGGTGTTGGTAGTGAATGTAATTTTGCTTAATGTGCCGTCTTATATGAAGGATGGCAGTAACCACACTAACCAGCAGGTACTTCAGAGCATGTGGGCGTTAGAACGTTCCCAGGAGATCCGTCCGTCCATAACGCCAAGCGTAGACACCCCCAGGCTGTGAAGAGGATATTGGGCAGGCTCTTTTCTGTAGTGTATCTGCTGACAAGATCACATTTGCCTGTATGGCCAGTCTATTAAAAATTCATTTATTCATTTAGGTTCATTTATCCCTGAATGTAGTGTAATTGGGTAAGGGTGTGAGGTAGCAGTTGACGTGACTTGAGTCTTCGCGTTTACAGTTTCAAGCATTGCGTACGTATTCACTGCTACAGTGGGTCGGCATATAGTGTATTATTCACTCAGCAACAGCTGTGAAACAGGAGAGGTTTGGGACATTGGACACAGTGAAAAACAAAGCTGTGATTTACTGGTATGTGTTAGATCAGCCTGCTGTTTGTAATTAGAGCATGTGTAATTACGATCTATTGGTTGTGTATTACTGTAAATAATATATTGCTATGAACGAAATTGTAATCATTGGTTCCAGAGACCAAACCTGTTGTTGTATGTAATCATTTGTATAGACTTGAGTTACTGATATGATATGAGCGAGATTTTTTTTCCCTCATACTTTCTCACACACCTACGCTTTGCCATCTGTCCGTCTTCAAACCTGCTGGAAAATGACTTTTTTCACTCGTTGGCACATGTTCATAACCCCTTTCTTTCTATCTGTTTTTTTTTTCTCTTTTAAATACATGTGCATACACCTGTGCACGCACACACACACACACACACGCACACACACACACAAACACACCTCTTCCCCCGTACTTTCTCTGGGACCATACCATTCCCTTCTGTTGTCCTCCGTGCAGGAGGCTAATGCTACTGAGTGAGTCTTACACTCCCAGGACATGAACATTCCAATTGCACATCTGCTCTGTTCTCCCGGTGCACATCAGCCACGGTCCACCCTGTGCTCCTTCGTGGCCGTCTCATCAAACCGGGGGGCGCCCGGCTCCAGCCGAGCCCATCGTCCCAAGCGCTCGCGCACTCGTTTTTCTGCTCATCCCCTTTCCTCCCGGCACCGAGCCTGCTGGCTGGCAGAGATTTGTCTGGGAATTGTTTTTTAAACATTAAAGGGACAGGGTGTGGAACAGCATCGGCCACAGATATTAGCCCACCCAGAGGCCTCAGTCTGCTGGCCTGTCTGGGGAAATTTTCCTGTTCCGTTTGTAGCAGATGTGGGGTGTTTTTCGCCTGCTCCAGAGTGAACAGAGGCCCGAGGTTTAAGAACATAAACCCGTGGAGCCTCTGATCAGCCCTGTCTCTGCACAGCTGCTTATGTTGTAGCACTCACTGCCCACCAGATTTGTCTCAGTAACACTGCCCTTGGAAATAATAATGAATGATGACTGATTAAAATAATGATGAAAGCAATGCAGGAAGAACCTTTACTCTCTGATGGCTGAAAAATCTGTGGTTATTGTGGTCTGCGTTTGAGAGGGAGAGAGAGAGAGAGAGAATGCGTGCGAGACAGATGCTTTAGCAGGTGCTTGAACTTGGATTAAGCTGTGCCAAGTAACCTCCATAACTCTCACTCACCTCACCTACATAACTCACTCACCTCACCCACTACTAGTTGTACCGACTGGCAAGTTCACTACTGAGTCTTATACCGTCATTATTCATATATACTATAAATGCATACAGTACATGTGAATTTATATGCATTTATATATAATACAAACTGCTTCCAGGTGTCAGTGATCCTTCCAACTCCAGCAGGTCATTCATTAAAGAGGCCGAGAGCAACCATGAGTCGACTCACTAGTGCAGAGAGACCTGCCTGGAAGAGATGTGCACCTAATGAATACTAAGTCCATTCCGGCACTTCCACACAGTACACATTACACTTCTACTGCCTGCGCTGGCGGGGAACAGCCGCGCGTGGTGTGTATGACACACTAGTGAGAGTCCCAGTGTGACACAGTGCCATGATATGGATTTTGTGGGGTTTTTGTGATTTTACAAACTGCCTGTTTTTCCTCCTGCACCAGTTCTGGCCTGTTGAAGAGGTACTCTCATTTCAGACATAACAAACGTTCTGTTGTGTTTTAATCAGAACAGTGATTGCTGTTCTGACCTCCTTCCCTGACAGTTTCCTTTCATATTGGCTCTCATTGGCTATTGCGCAAAGCTGTTCTTACTTCCTAGTAAGTCTCAACACACACAACGATTAGGAACTGATCTAGGGTGAGCTGTTGCAGATCCTGAAAAAAGTTTGGAGGTAAACTCACGGTGGGCACTTCACAATGCTTCTAATGTACGTCAGCTGTTTACACTGTGTGCCGTGGGGTAAAAGGGTGACTCGGGGATCAGAATGCATTTGGGATTAGTGTCGCTGGTACTGATGGACTAAATGATCGTCTCTGGGTCCAGTCTTTCAGGTAAGCTTGGCTAGTCCTACCTCCACAGGCACCTACCAGTAGCAGAGTCAGTCCTTACAAGGGAAGAAGAGGGCTTGAGATTGAGAGCGAGGGAGTGGCAGTGAGAGAGAGAGAAACCGGAGAGGAAGAAAACGAAGATGATGGTTGGTTTGTTTTGGATTTTTTGGGGATGTTTTGACATGCGTTCCTCTGAAGCTCCTGTCTCCCTTCTCTCATAAATGAGTTACAGCTCCAGTGCCTGCCATTGACGAACGCAAGCGTCCATGCCCCAGTGCCTTTAAGGCTGATCCCTTCATCCTGTCCCCTCAGTGCCTTTAAGGATGATCTCCTCATCCTGCCAAAAGAGCTGAGGGAATCACGCGCTGTTGCCCCCAAGGCGGTAGTGCGATGTAGGAGTGAGGCGCTACAGGGGTCAGAGAGGGCTGATTCTTTGCTTTTCTTTTTTGAAAAGGCTAAACATACCCCCCCCCCCCCCCCCCCGCCCATTTCCCCATGCATTCATTTATTCATTTGTTCACATTCTTTGAGAACTCACCCGTTAGCGGTGTGAAGTACTCTGAGTGAGCCACGGACTGAACATGTCCTTCCCATCTTTTTTCTGCTTGTTCTAGTATGCAAAAATAGATGTTGTTTGGCTGAAGTTGTTTTTCTGTGTAGGCAGGTGCATTAGCCACCATTAGTGCCTTGCAGTGCATTGTTGGTGTGAGGTTATATGGTAGTTTTAAATGCATACTTAAGTTTGTGTGTGTGTGTGTGACATTTTTAGGACAAAGGTTCTGACTATGCAGGAATAACCTACCTTGTTAGGACCAACAAAATGGTCCGGCAAGGTAAACTAAAGTGACAGACTAAAAACATTTGATTTTGATTACTCCAGTTGCAGCTAGGGACAGGCTTAGGGAAATTGGTATTTATACCTACACACCTTGTCAGAACATACAGATTTATTAAAGAGTGTGTTTGTTTTTGTGTGTGCCTGTGTGTGTGTGTGCGCATGCGTTCATTTGCATACGTTTCAGTGAGGATGATTTGGGTGGTAACAGGCATCGTCAGAGCCATGGCCGCCACGCTGCCTCTGCAAATGCCGGTCTAGAGAGGAGGATTGAGGAGCTGGAGAAGGTAAGTGTGGGGGTGTGTGGGCGGGGGGTGTGGGTGGGTGGGGGTGTTTGTCTGGGGACGGGGGCGTGTATGTAACGGCTTTGGTGTTTCCTTCTTACTGTAAAATTCTTGCATATGCAACACTGGTCTTTACTAAGATCAGCTGTACACACACAGCACACACTCAGCGCTCTGTGGAAATGTAACATTGGTGTTTTTTGGGAAGGCCCAGAGAAGCGCTAATGTCACCACCGTGTTCACAGTGTGGTCAGCACCGGCTCAACCCTGCCGTTACCTCCCGGCGTTAAAAGAACAGTTCAGCCAGCATGAAGTTTACCATTTTACAATCAACCCAGATCTAGTTTACATCCATGTTGGGCTACTTTGATGAACAGTGTTTTCTTTATTAACTTTGCACCAGGACTGTGAAGCCAATTTAACTAGAAAGTACTCAAACCCCTTACATGCAAGTATTGGACTAAGCTACACTTGGGGTGCTGTACGACAGAAATCTATGAAGTAAGCAAACCTTCACCATGTAGCTGGACACTGTTGGTGTTCTGGGGTTTGTCATCTCGGTTCAGCTGTATGAAGAGAGGCAGGCCTTCTGTAAGATAGTCAGGACCACTCTGAGGAAAGTGCTAGATGATTTAAAGTTCTGGTGCAAAGCTAGAAAGGAAATATCAGTTACAAAACATGTCTGGGTTGATTGATTACATTTGGGATAAATGAGAAATTGGGTACATTTCTTCTCCAACACCACGTCTTCCATTACAATTGCTCATTAAAACCAAAACCAGTATAAATCACCCGGATAAGACATCATTCCAAAAAAAACAGGAAGGAAACGAACATGTTCTCAGCCTATCAACAGCAGCAATTAATAATACTGCTACTACTACTACTACTACTACTACTACTACTAATAATAATAATAATATTAATAGTAGTAGTAGTAGTAGTGATTGTTGTTCGTTATTATTATTACTACTACTAAAACTATTCTTAGTCTCTAAGAGTAAGGGATGAGATGTGTAGTCCAGCACTCCGAAGCTTTCTGAATGGTCCACTACCCTAATTCAGTCTTCTCCAGCACCTTCTACTACAGAGCGTTTCTCTCTGAAACTCTGAGACCTTGCCTGATGTTCTAGGTGCCTCCTCTCTTCTCCCTCCCCCATCTCCCCAGTCCTGACCTTTCTGTCTGAGACATCTCTCTCCTCCCTGCTCTCATGAAACACCCAAAGTTCAATCACCTTCAATTCCAAATGTCAGTGTGCTTTTAAAGAAGAAACCCACACAGAGCATGAGATGCAGCTACAGAGCTCCACATCCAGACTTACTAATGCTGGAATCTATACATTCATTTCATACTTTCATAGAACTAGAACTATACTTAGTTTCATAGTTCACATTATTTTAGTCTATGTCATAGTTTGTGGAATGTCAACAAAGATTAATGCTGTCGCCGCATTTATCTGTGTCTTACCAAAACTTCCTGGTTATAGAAATAAAATATTGTCATACCTAAAACACTGTTGAACTTCAAGTGTGTGTCTGCGTGTGCGCCTGCATGTGTTTGTGTGTGTGTGTGTGTGTGAGAGAGAGAGAGAAAGATCACTCTTCATCATCGCTAAACTTGTTGGAAAATATTGGAATTTCACTTCATGAGCAGTATCGAAGTATCTTTCCTTAATGGGTGGCTGTGTGTGTGTGTTTTCATGTTCAGGAGCTGGCCATCGAAAGGCAGGAGAATGCTAGGCTGTTGAAAGCCCACCAGGACAAAGATGAGCTGATTGTTAAGCTGAAGGAGGAGATTGATCTGTTAAACAGGGTGAGGAACTTGCAACAGACGTCCAGTAGGGGGCGAACCTGAAACTGTGCAAACACGTGCCACTTCACCACCAATCACTAATGTGAATCAGTATTCTTCAAAATAATCTGTCTCTTCAATTCTGGGCCAAATTAGCTGAGGCTTATTTATTCCATATGTATGCCATCAGGTGGGAGTTTGGGGCTCTATTCACCTTTGTTTTTGCTGTGTCAGTGAACTCTTACTGTTTGATGTCTCCCAGATCTGCCCTTTTCATTTCTGATGTCGCTTGCCATGCCTCTCTTGATCACGCCTCCCCCGTGCCTGACAGTTATGCCGCAGGTGAACAGAAATAGTGACCAATTTATGACTCCACTCTCTCCCTCCATTCAGTCTTGATTTGTTAATGTTTCCTGGCTTGGCAGAAGATTACAGTGACTGCTCTGGAGTAACGCGCCTCGCAGGCCTTGATGTATGGATGCTTGCAGCTGTGCTTTTCGATGCAGCTCAGTTGGACCTGATTGGTATTTGTGCAACACTGTAAGATTACTGTACACTGAGATGACGTTGTATGGACATGGCGCTCAGGGATACTGGGATCATGACACTCTTGATCTGCCGCTGTCTCTACGCTGAGACAGCAACGTTCATCAGATATCTGGTCTGGCTGATGGTGCTTGCTACTCAAAATCACACTTTATTTGACTTTATTATCACCGGATAATATTGCATTTCCTTAATTGTTTCATGGTTAACGTGAATATTTTTTCCCCCTGTTTTTGCCGTTTTAATGCGTAATAGACACCGCAGACAGAAGAGGAGGTTACCTCAGTTAACTAACGCATGCCTTCAGGAACGCCTGGCTGCAAGTTTGCCCAGGAAAGGGAAGAGGGCGTCCCCTCTCCCAGTCTCTCACCCAGCTACGCCATTCGTCCCGTTTCCCTTCCATCTCTGATCTGGGGTCAGAGTGGCGGTGTAGCTTTCAGCCTTTTCAGAATGCAGCTGTATCTGTTTTGACTGAGACACTAAAACATTTTTTGCAAACAATTTTGCAATTAATTGGGGATTCAAATTTTTTTGTGGGAAAACCACAATATCTTCTGGACCAAAGCAGCAGTGCTGCCTAGGCCTCCGGATTTTAGCAGCCTGTTGGGGAAAAAGGGACATACTTATGCTAGTCATGTGACCTAGTAGATCTAGTATACTGAATATTGCATTTTGCCCTGTAACGCCTGAATTGTGCAGCAATTATGGGCTCTCATGCACAAACCCTGAAGGCTGCCCTGCCCCAGTCCCACCCTTACCCTGTCGTTTACCTTCTTGCGCAGAACTTCTTTCCCACTCCTCCGCTGTTTCCAATCCTGAAGTCTGAGAGGCTCAGCAGGGATCCACGGCTCCAGTTGGTCGGCGTCGTCATTGATGGAGCGATGAGAAAATGAGAGCCGTCACTTCCACGGGAGTGCTGCGATGAGGCAGCAGGACAGCTCGTTTGTGGCTAATGGAAGCTGCTAATGTTTAATTTGTTATTATCAAGCCTGCTGGGCTGAAGGACAGATCGAGTAGCGAACAAGCTCCTGCCTCGCTACAGTTTCCAGAACAGCACATCAGCACGTGGACGCTCCAGAGACCTGCATCCTTACAGGAATGCCAGGGGAGCGTTACTTTTTCCTTTGAGACCGGAATAAAAGTTTGGAGGGGGGGGGGGACTAAAGGGTGATTTTCTTGTCAAAGATGGTGAATAGATATTAAATCAGACAAGCCGACCTTCTGGGTCACTGACCAAGCTCACTGTCAGCGTTGTCACGATGTTTCAGTGGAAAAACCAAACGGGTCAGTCCCAGTCCTTTTGTCCTCGACACCCCAGGCTCTGTGTTTGAACAAACCTGATTGAAGTGTTCAGCTCACTCCAAGCCCTTTGTGAGACGAGTGAGGCATAGGCAGACCCATCTGGGACGTTAAACGCCACTGAGCTGTTCTATACTATTATGAGCTCCCTTATAACTGCGCTCTCTTCACTCCTATGACTCGGAAGGGCTTGATGAATAGATGATGAACTGAATATGTTTGAGCAGGTAAATCCCAGGAATTTGCAAATCATTGGGGTGCCCAGCGATTGGCTGGAGGACCCCCCGCCCCCCGCCAAGCACCCAGTCACTCACTGCGTATGTTTTGCAGGATCTTGATGACATTGAAGATGAGAATGAGCAGCTGAAGCAGGAGAATAAGACCTTGCTGAAAGTCGTCGGGCAGCTGACCAGGTAGAAGCGTGCCGGTGGAATACCTCCATCGCCTCCGGCATACGTCCCCAGCTCCCGCCGCCTGCAAGCAAGCCAGCGGAGCCCAGAAACCAGCTTCACCCCACTGTCCACTCACGCCTTTTCTGGTCCTGTCTTTCTGCGTATCGTCGTTTTGCTTTCTGGAAGAGGAACCCCGTATGGTGTGAGAGAAACACATGAGCTCTGCTAGCACAGCTGACGTAGCCACGCGGCCTTCTGCCCTCTAATAGTTCTGTTCAATGTAAATACGTGTGTACATACGGTGGGGCATTCTGATTATCATGAGAAACTAAAAAACAAAATTGAATGTACACCATGTACAGTGTACATCAGCAAACATCTGCGAACCCCTCCCCCTTCCACTGCTCGTGTGCTTGAGCTGAAAAAGGCCCTGGAGTTTGTGTCATCTCTTTGACCAGTGTGGATGTATGGGATTTGGGTTGGGGGTGTAGGTGTTTGGGTGGGGGTGGGTATGAGTGCTATGTGTATGTAATGTACTAACACTGGTCAGGCTCACTAAAGCCTTATATATTGGCTGCATGATGGTGATGGAGTCATCCTGACTGAAATGTAAAGGAAATGGAATCTTCTATTTGCCAAAGTGGGTGTAATACCCTGCACATTACTAGCATCTGAGAAACACATTAGTCCCATTTATCCCCTAGAAAACTACAAAGGCCTGGGCGCTTCGGAATGGTAAATGCCAATGCCATGCCTCGTTCCAGCCGTACTGTGTATTAAGCCTTGGAGGAGCCTGTAATGTCCAGAGCAATCACATTTAAAGTCACACAATCTTTCCATCAGCGCTATATGCCTTAGACGTCTCCTAATGGATGGCGAAACACTCAGAGGTTTTCCATTGTCCGAAGAACTAGTGAGCTGTATGGTAGAAATATCATCACTTGTCTGATTTTATGTCAAATGCATAATCCAGATGTTTACAAGTTGTTTATTTTTGCAGTATCGTTAGATGTAGCTATTTGTGTTAGCAAGATTTAGCTCTAGCCTACGCTCATGCAGTGCGTTTCTAGTAATCCGATCACTGAGGTGGTGATGTAAGAAGCCTGAGCACTGGGGAAGACTGTGCTGTGTCTGAGCAGCACATTCTGCCGTGTTTGCTCCCTACTGGGGTTCATATTCACAGATGAACAACTCTAGAAAAGCTAGCAGCACATGCTGTGTAAAAGCCTACCGAGAGAAAGGTTTGAGAGAGAGAATGTTAAGAGCACACTGCGTGTGTGCATGTGTGTCTCGCCCTGTCTCTAGCGCCCAACATTCTTTTGAATAATGCATGTACAGAAGTCATTTAATAAAAATTTGATGATATCTACCTCTCTGTGCATTTGTATTTAATGTGAAACACACGTGAGAGCAATTGACAAGTCTTCAGCTTTATTACTTTATTATTACACCACACACACACACACACACACACACACACACCTTCAAAACCCCAAAAAGCTTTTATTAGTTCTGCGTGGTACGAGATATAAATTTAGCACGTGAAAGGAAAATGTCTTTTCACCAGTACACTGTCATTGCTCAGTGGCAGCAATAAATGTATTCTACTGAGATAATGAACTAACTTTGCTTCAAGCTAATACCAACATTTTGGGACAAATTCATTTTCCATTTCTTCTCTCATGAGTCAGTCATAGTAATATTTACAAGGAACATTGCAGCGTGAGATTTGTTAGTAAATGAGCCTTGTTAATACATGTCAAAAATGCAGTTTCTCAGATTCAATTTTTTATTTGACCTTTATTTTAATCCATCTATCAAGCAGCAAACACTATTTGAGATACACATATAAAAATACACATCACAAACAGTAACGTACAAGACATTACACACAACATTTAACAAATAAGGTATGAGGAATAAAATATACAAAATTAATCCAATAGGGAATGAGTGACACCATACAATTTACTGATTTGAAAGTTAATGAGTTTCAGTCTATAAATGATCAGAGAGGCAGGAACAGAAATCATTTAATTATTATATTTCTTAAATTGGACACAAATATGTAATTTTAATGTTCTTGTTCCAGTCATTAGCAGCAGCATACTGAAATGATTTTAAAAATGTTGGTGTGATAGGAATTCAGGACTTGGAGGGAGGAACCCTTACTGTACTGCAAATATTTTTTGCAGCAGGTGATATCGTCTGTCCAAGAAGAACCTTATAAATTGAAGTAAACCAGTGTATAACACAAGTGTTGTGTTACTTTAAGTAGCTTTAGGATGTCTCAGTAAAGCCTCTCAATAGAACCTGCTCAGCTGAGGTGAAAGGTCAGAGAACTGTTGCTCAGTGATGCTATCCAGCTAGAGAAACCTTATGCTTACTTTATATTAAGAATCATTTACTCTTGGGAATGGGGATAGCAAGGACAACCAAACACTGAAGGTGTTCAACAGAGCCACCCCTCTACCCACTGACCCCCCCCCCCCCCCTGTCTGGCCAAAAGTAAATAATATTCAGGCAAGTTTGTTTCAGTGAGGTCCACAGCTTTGCATAACCATGTTTCAGTGCCCACTAATAGAGCTGAGTCTATTTTGGATAGTATGATTTTTGCCACACAATGTTTTTCAGGCATATTAGCAATATCAGTGAAAGGGCCAAGGTGGGCATAATCTGCAAATCCCATGTAATACAATTAATGCACAGCAAAGATCAGAGGAAACTAATCAAATTTATAGCGCTTTTTACAACAGCCGTTGTCATCAAGCAGCTTTACAAATGTCAGAGTCCAAGCCCCCAGTGAGTGAGCCAAGGGCGACAGTGGTCAGGAAAAACTCCCTAGAGCACGAGGAAGAAACCTTGAAAGGAACCAAGACTCAGAGGGCCAAAACACTATGCTAACAAGTGAAATGTAATAACGACTTTTGTATGCATATGAATGTCATTTAGAGATTTTTGGTGTGGAGTAGAGTCGTATTGTTGCATGATACGATCAATTTGTATTTAGCATCTAGTTTGGGGGTCCTTGAATCCAAGTCTATTTTATAGGCAAATATTTTTTGCTGCCCAGGTGGGTAGCTGCACAAAATAAAGTAAAAAATAAATAAATATATATATATATATATATATCTGCATGTGCACCAAGAGCAGTGGGCCTGCCCTCATGCTAATTCTCCAATAATTGCTTCCTCCTTCTCTCAGGAGGTCCAGTTCATGGGCTTTTGGATTAGCATTTTTATAAGGTGAGTCAGGAGTTGGACTTGCGGGCCCACGTCATGCTTCACTCCAGTGCTCTTCTGCCTCTGTTGCTTTGCTCCTCTCTCTACCTCCTGTTCTCTGGGCCCAAGGTTTGTACTGATGGTTCCTCTTTGCTTTCTGATGGACGAAGGCACTGGCAGGAGAATGTTCAGGCCTTTTCTGTGGAAAACCATTAAACAGTAGCCTGAACTTCCTATGCAGGATATTGTTACTCAGGAGGAGAACATACATACGGTCTATGGAAAATGCAGCTGTGTTTGCATCTGTGACCTCTTTAGTGACCTCTTCACATCTTAGTGAAGTTTCTAAAAGGCAAAAGAGAAGTCAAGCAAACTCACGTACGCTGACTACAGGTAAGACTAGATGGTAAATCTCACTTAACTGACTTCTGCTCTTCATTAATACCAGAATAGCTATGTAAGTAAGTAAGAATTAGATCTTGGCGACGTGCACGGCATTTTCCTGGCAAGTTCTTCATGTTCAGACTTTTCTCTGATAAAAGTGTCTATCCTGTATTCATGTCCCCACGCGAGTATGGAGCTCTACTCTGAGATAGCGTTGCTGTCCAGAAATAGAGGGGAATTTAATGGTGTTTAGGTGGGTCAAAGTCATGTAAACCAAAATGCATTTGATCCTGAGGAGCTGATAGCCTTGAGACGCATGCATACACGTAGACACGTTCGCTGTCTTATCTTTCACCTGAAGGAGCCCATATTTCATTATCTGAGTTCTGGAGTAGCACATTCACTCAATCTCCAGGAGCATCTATTGCGGGTTCTGCTCCATCCATCCTGAAACCTTTTCCTGCCACAGCCATGTTGAGCATTTGGAAGAGGCTGTTTCCCGTCTATGAAAACACAAGGCTTTTATCATATAAAGGGTAGTGGGGTTTACCACTAAGATTCTGGCCTGTGCCTTTTACATTCTACTTGGTCCACATTATGTGTTAAGTTTTAATTGCTGATCTCTGTGCTGTTCTCCTCTCAGATTCAATTTTTATGGTAGTGTACGTCAGCTGTGTCGCTGTTTATGGCTAATACAGTGGCCTTCTTGTCATTTATTGTAACAACTGTACAATTTCTTTCAAATGCTTTGCCAGGTCCTATAAACCTATATATTTGTGGAATGGAAGGTTGTGTTAGAGAGTGTTTTTAAAGGTGAAAAACTTAGATGTGTTTATACCTTGCAGCTGCAATGTGTTCAGAATTGCCACCAGGGGTTGCCTTGGGTGGGGGCATATTTTTTACTTTCTTACCAGGGTCTCCTGGGGCATGCTCCACGAGGAGAAAAATGCCATAAAAGCATCATAAAATAAGAAAATCATGAACAGGTTGCTTTTACTAGCACAACCCCCAGCTGAGAACCGGTGGCCTGGACGAACTTGTCCTGCTTCGCAGATTCAAACCTGCGTCACAAAATTTTCCAGTGTGTATGATAAGTAGTCAAATAGCTGAATGAATATTATGTATAGCATCACACAGATGCTTTGTAAACATCATAACTCATACTAATCTTTTCCCTTGTATTATGTTTATGGCAACACTGAAAAGGAATAAAACTCTTTACCCAAGTAATTAATTGTAGATGTAATGGACATTTACAGTGAAGAATGAGCTTGACAAAAGCACAAATGGTTTTTGATCCGATTTAAACCTTTGCTGGATGACTCACTGTTCGACCAGCCGTGGGCCATACACAGCAAGCAGACGTCGGTATGAAGCTTCAGGGGCGTGGCCATATAGGTGGCACAGAGTGGCAGCAGCCATACTAAAAAAAGTTCTGTAATTAAACAACAAACAAACAATAATTAGATTAAATACTTACATTTGTCATAATTTTGTAGTTAGATGTTCTCCTGAAACACTCCTCTTGGTTCCTATGATTGTCTCTGCAGGAATGTTCCAGTTAGTTGAGACTTGGCAGTGTTGGCTGAGAAACATTCTATGAAAGGCACTCTGACCGCAGTGTTTAAAATCTACTCCACCACTCCATCTGTGTAAACACGCTCGTTAGATCAGTGTCACGATATAATACGACCTCAAGTGTGACATTCACATAATTGTTAGGCTTGGATGCAGGTAAGTAATACGTTTTTCGTTTCCACATAAAAATAGATTTTCCAAATATAGTTTTGTGCACTTAGGATTGCAGATCCGTTCCTCATCCCTGTACCTAGTATTAACATTGTTCCCAAAATGTATCATCCTTGAAGTGAAAGTATTAAGCCTAGTACTTAAGTACATCATGATTATTATACCAATATGAATAAGATTAATTAGTTGGATGCTCTAATCAGTGCTTGATAAGTTAATGTATTTCCACACTCAACTGTCACTTACACTTTCAGCATTTAACTGACACTTTTATCCAAAGCAACTTATAATTATGACTGAACACAATTTGAGTAATTGAGGGTTAAGGACCTTGCTCAGGGGTGCAACACTTGTAAGTTTGCAGTGGTGAGGCTTGAACTGGCAACCTTCTGACTAATGTTCTAGTCAAAAACACTAACCACTGAGCTGCTGCTATCCTACCGCTATCACTTCCTGGGAACACTTTAATTACTCTCACTAACTTCCTTCTCACTAACTGTCGTCTTGTCACCTTTGTATTTCGGTGATCCCTGTTCCATATTCCAACTACCACTGAGTCCAGAAGTCAGACTAATATTGGGAATCATCCCAGAAAATCTTGCTATAGCACATCTGCATTTTCATTTCTCCACCAGAGAATTCTTAGATGATCTTGTTCTTCTTCCTTCCCTTGGAAATGGTGGAAGATGTGTTCTGTCACCTATGCCTGTCACTGAAAAAGACAACGTATGCCCACTAAGGTGTTCATCAACCATCAGGATCAGTCAGGATATGATCATATTAACATGTACCTTGAAATCTTGCAGAACACTTGAAGACACTATGACATTTTCCAGGCTTCCTTGGCTGACAGATCCCAAGGTGTGAGATGTAGCACGCTGACTGCTTGCTTGTCTCCTTTTTAAAGTGGCGTGCATTTGTGTTCATTTGTGGACTCGTATGCATGTCCAGCTGCCATCCTCAAAGATAGACCCACCTGTCTGTACAAAGCAGAGAGCTTCAAATGATCACCCACAAGTTTGTCCGCCAAGCAGATTTAAAAGGTGGGCTGAAACTTATTAATAATTGTGATAATAAAAGCCACTGGCAATTAACTCTTAAAAGTGTTCATTCTGACATCACCCACTAGATGGTATAGGAGTTATCAAGATGTTCAACATGAATATCTCCAGAAAGTGAATCAGCATCTCTTGGAGCTGAAACAGCCAGAGGAACGCCCTATGTCCTGCTGAACACACATTGCACTCAGTTTCAGCTTTTTGAAGAGAAGCCTAGATTGAAGCCTGACAGGAAATAGCTCTGTTGTCTGTGTACAGATGGAGGGTGTATACACCCTTATTATACAGTGGATGCCAAGTCACTCTCCTTTACTGCTTCTTTTGTGACAAATATTTGAAGCATATACTACTGATCATTTGGAAAGGAGGTCTTCCTGAATAAAATGTCTGTTCCCTTGTAATAATGGATGTCTAGTAGGGGCTGCGAGAAACATGTGAAAATGTTGATGATTTGTAAAGAGGCATTGGTTTTCACATGCTCACATATTTCCACTGTCATGGGCATTGCCAAGTTTCTTGGAAACATTGTGGTGTCTACAGCCCTTCTCGATGGACGAGAGTTGGATCACTTGTTAAAGAGGCTGTTACTAATGTCTACCAACATACACACTCATAGAATTAATGATACTGTGAGAAATGTGTCAACTTGTGAAGTAACCTGTAAGCATTGCAATGGCCATCCCACATTTGTATCCAGCTGATGTTGTGTCTTCAAACCTCTCTAACCAAAGTTGCAGATCAGTGCTCGGCTCCCTGTACTGAGGAAGCTCTAGTTTAGCTAGAGCACTTGACCATGGAAGGAGTTACCGTCACATTCCAATCAGTAGCTGAAACATGTAAAAATGTAGGAATTCTTAGGAGAGGCCATGAAGTTTGTGAACAGTGATCTGAAATGAGCCGTTTTAAGATGCTATCGGTGTCCTCATGGGCTGGAGGGATGGCATTTACTTTAAGACTTTCATTTGTCCGTCATATCTTTTGAGCACACTGGAGACACTGTTCTGTTTTTGTATTCAACAAAAGTGACATTGGCTGTTCTGTACAATGTTTTGTTTGTTCTTTTCTTTTGGGTTGTTTAGCTTTTATCTTCATATGTTATGAGGTAAAAGTCTACAGTTACTGACATCCAGTAGCATTATTTTAGCTTCTTGGGATGTACTAGGTCTCAGTGAGGCACTTAAATGGGGATGTGTTTTGTCATTTAAAATCACTCAAGGCTGATTTAATATTTCTTCAGGAAAGTCCCACTCAGCACTGCAGACCAAGCTGGACTTAGCTGGACATCCACGTCGTTTTTGTAAGAATATTCTTATATTTTGATTCTATTACAATTTTTACTATTACATATATCCAGTCAGGAACATGATTTCTCAAAATTTCTTCTGTTCAAACACTAAATAACTTCATTAAATATAAACACATTACAGTACTTCTCATGTACGTCAGTCTAAATCTGTTCTGCGTTTGTCTGAACTCATATCTATGGCCTCCCAGCACTTAAAACTGGCCCAGTTACACCTCAATTGTAATAAGATCTTAAGACAATGAAGTTCTTTGTGGGAAACCCTTCACTAAAACCCAAGTAAATCATTTGAGTGGGGGATAAATCTGAGAAGCTACTAGCAAGACACCTACAGGGAGAGAACGCCAAACAAGCAATACATTCTCTAGTCACACAGAAGTTTGACAGTAAGGTATTAAAGGTGCTGGCTTCACACACCTTGACAAAATGGTTTTAATCCATTCTATAATGTATTTCTTCTTAACATTTTGTGCTTAGAACAAACAAAACAAAACAAAACACATAAACAAAAAAACCCACTAAAGCAAAACAAAATGCATGGCTGCTATGATTTCTTTACATGCCCCTAAAAGCATTTGACCAGAAAGAACAGTCATACAAGTGTGTGGCACTCAAGCAGTTAGGATTCCCTGACTCTTATTACAAGGGCAAAAATATTTTTCTAGCCAATATCCTCCTTGTTGAGCAGCGCAGGTAGGTTCAGTCCTCTCAGGCTATATTGTGGAAGGCACCACGCACCACATCTTTGCAATATTGCTTTGGAACCATTGGCTATAGGAATAAGACATCATTTAAGGTATTAATTTAATGTTTAAGGTTTAAATCTCTCTATAAAGTGTGACAGGTGCCACTCTACTCAGGGATCTCTGGGAGAGTTTTTTGGTCTGCACTGCTCTACATGGTTTTCAAAAGTATATAAAATATTCAGATAGATTATAAACTTTTTGCTCTGACATGACCCTCCATTCAAAATCAGTGACCATCCACTCAAAAGCACTAATAGTTGGTGTGATTGTAGCCAAAAAGACGAAACCCCCCCAAAAGACCCCAGAACCTCCTTCTTTAAAGAGACCGTTAAGGAAGATGTTTTTCACAATACAAATGGTCTTTAATTACAAAACCAAGTTCAATGTGTCTGGGGACCTTTTCTACATTATTTAAATGAGGCTTAAGTCCATATTGCAATTTGATACCTATTGCTTTAATTACACACTGACTATTCTTACTTTTGGGAATATATTTGTATCTCCATAACAGAGTTTACAATCTGGATTTATTTTTGAATTTTCCTGTTCTCACATTTTGTATGGATTTCATCAACATGCACATTTTTCCATGTTACAACTGTTACGAACTTTTTAGTATCTTTGATAACCATGTATTTGGTTATTTGCATTAATGTCTAATTGGTGGTTGATTTGACTTTGATTTGATGATTTGTGTGTGTTTTCGAGAGCAAAGTTTCAGTATTATTGACATGTGAATTTAAGGTGGGCCCGAATCCAAATCTGGTATTTGGCAAAGCGCATATAGTGGATTTTTCTGAATATATATTTTATACCAATATTTTTAAGTGTGTCTGTTTTTGTGAAGGAAAAAAAAAAAGCATGTCAAATGTGTTCCTCATAACAGAGAGTTTTTAAACATTTGTTTTCCTCTTACACATGAGCTGGAGACTGCTGACTGGCAGGAGATTAGCCTGTGTTAGCTCTGCTAATGGCCAGACTAGTTTTTCAAACTAGCCAGTTCGCCTCCATGGTGTGCTCGCTGCACTAATCACGGCTTTTCTAGAAACGTTGCTGTGCCATTATTCCAGCGCAGAAGATACAGCGTAGCGTGTTTGACTGGGCAGAGATGAGGACAGCATTCGCCTGTTTGCCCTGCAAATGAGTCTAGCTTGTTGGCAGGTAATAGGTCTACCTTTTGTGTGATTATCTACACTCGACAAGGATTAGAATGTTTGACTGTGCCTCTCTCCTTTTTGCAGACAGCAAGATCTATAATCTAGCTAGCGCCAATCTTAACTCTGTTTTCTACCTCCATAGTCAGCTGTGCATTTTGATCATTCTGTCATTTTCCAACCTGGACCCTTTGATTAAAATAGTACAAATAATTTTGCTGACTCAACAAATACAGATACAAATACAAATTTTGGGTTCTCTGCACATCCCTAATGTGAATATTGTTGACAGGTGTTTGTGGTGAAATATTCTCTTCTGCCAGACAGAGGTTCATATGGTGAACACCATGGATATGTATTTAAAAACTGAGGTAGAAAGAGATTATAGTGATGTACAAATATAACTCTTCTTCACATTGTTTGCTCAAACATAAAGATTTAAGTGGGAAAAATCCAATCCAGCGTATATTCTGTATCAACAGGAAATTAAACATTTTATTGAACTTTTGTGTATATGAAGTTATATAACAACAGTCAGAAACTTCACAGAGTGAATCACTACACAAAGTCAAATGAAATTGTAAAACACCTCGTCAAAAATGAAGGTATACACAGCAATATAACTGTCGGCTTGCCACCACAGCAAACCTTATGGCAGGAAAAAAAAAACACTCCAAACAGTTCTACGAGATTACAGAGAAAATTTCCACACACAAAAATACTCAAGCAGGCAGTGGATATACACAAAGGCAACTGGGAACTTTCTACAGCATCAGATTCTAATTCTATACACAGCTTCTCCTTGAAAGGTTAAGTGTGGCTTTTAGTTGTTGGAGAGAATTTTGAATATTCTTTGTCACAGAACGAGTAATGGCGGGTTTTGTGTAATTTGTGTGTGTGTGTGTGTGTGTGTGTGTTTTAAGGAGCAGCTTATATGCTTTGGTAGGCTTCAGTAAAAGTCAGCATTACTTTGCAGGGTTAGAAATGGCTTTTCTTAGGCTACTTTACAAACCTCTTAAGTAATGCTGAAAGCAATGCTGTCTCTTACTGTGTGTCCCATACTACACCAGACTAAATGTGGAGAAATGACAGTCCCACCCCAGTGTTCTGTGAGGGCAGGCTATAGTACTGTAGCCATAGTTACGCTCACATGTCTATGGTTTCAAAAACTATTTATAAACAACCTTTTCCTAAATGTTTAGATATTTTATAATATAAATGATTTATTTTTTTTACTGAGGTTAACATAGGAGGCGTTGTAATTGAGTAAAGCCGTACATACTGCTGTGATTATATGTGTTTAATATGTTTGGAATAGATTAATTTTTTGGGTTCTTCGTGACATGGTATGAAATCATATAGCTATGACCAAACGGTGTGACTCAATATTTATTGCAACATTAAAATGAAAGTGCCAACTATACTTGGTCCCACAATAAAATAAAAAAACAAAAACACACAGTCCATACTGTACATTCTGAGTTTCATATTAAATATAAAATGATTTTCAAGAGGGCACTAAAGGAACAATAACCAGACAGAAGTCATGAGTATTATCATAACATTAACAAAATTCTCAATCATAATGACAGATGAATTTCAATAACAAGAAACATTTTTCTGTGTATCCATGGTAACTTCAATAATGAATAAAGAATATCAGGACAAATATAAAAATATATACACATATTTTTAGAGGGGGAGAGGGTTTGTTTATATATATATATATATATATATATATATATATATATATATATATATATATATATATATATATATATATATATATATATATTTTCCAATAATTAGGTACCTATATGTGTGAATGGATGGCTGAATCTGTGTGTAGTTAAATGAAAGTTTGAGAGGAAAAGAGAGGAAGTCTTACCAGGTTTGTAGATGTTGAGCTGAACAGTACATAGAATATACAGGGTGCTGTGTCCTAACCACATCATGGCAGAGGAAGAGACCCTCTGTGTTTTACTCATTATTTAAATACTTCAACACTATGGGGATGAACACAGAAGTATTGCACAGTGCTCAAACAAAACGCTGTGCGAATCGACTCAGACACACCCCAATTTTTCCTGCATCACTTGAGATTCGCTCCGTTGGCCAAACGTTCAGCAGGAACTGATGACACTGTACACACACTTTCTCTTCTTCTCTGCCTCATCTATACACACACAAACAAACTCTCTCTTTCTTCCCCTCTCTGTTTCATCTATGTAGCAGAGAAATGACTGCACGACACCACTACAGAGCGAACTGGTTGCTACCTACTAATAAATTCTACATCTCTAAGCACACACGGCAGTCACAGTGATACACAAAGCAGTCCTCAGAGACTTCTATGGAATGACAAATAACTTTTTTTCTTTTCTTTTTAATAACAGTGCAATCACCTACACAATAACATTGAAAAACATTTAGAAGCTCCTCCTGAAGCATCTAGCATGCGCAAGAGGTTGCGCCAAGATAAGAGTCATGGTCTTAATGGCCAGGAATTTCTCACCCTCCTGCCAGACCTGTACTAAAGGACAACTAATGTAATCCCCTGTGCAGACCATGAACTTTTATGGTTACTGCTGAAGTTGCTTAAACATAGCCAAAATCCGCACCATCACTGCAGGTTCTGCTGGCCTTTAATTGGACAGTTTAAACTGTGGTGGCCTTTCACTGGACAGTGTGTGCAGAGCACATAGTTGTAGTTCCTGTCCTGGACCTGGTGTTTCCTGGAAGAAACAATGCCACTGAAAGGGTAATTGTTAAAAAGCCGTCATTGTTCCAAAGTACAGTGCAAAACAGTAGCCACGGCAGAACGAACACTGGCAGTTAAAGCATGACTAGCACTATTGTCACTGCAAGAAGGCAACAGAAAGCAAAGACTGCTGTTTAGGGCACCACTGTGGCCAAAGGATGTTTGTTCCCTATTAGCCAAAAGCTACAACCACTTTCTAAGTGGAGTGTGCATGAGGAGAGACTAATATACATTTCCTATCTCCCTGAAAAAAATGGCAGTGTTTAAAAACTTTTCTCTCTTTTGTCGTGCATTAGCCAGCATCAGAGTTAGACTTGAACTGTGACGGTTGAGTCATTTTTGACTTTCAGTCTGACAGAAGGCAAAGATAGACACCCTCCCCCTGGTGTAAACTAGAACTGTCCCCATACTCAAGCTTTTAGCAAAAATTACTTTTAAAAAATCATGCAGTTACCAAAAATATTCCAACATTGACTTAATCTAAAAACAAACAAACAAATAAAAAAACTCAAACTAAAGCTGAAGCCAAACATATGGCTCCATTCTGAAGACTAATCTTAAAATCCAGAAATAAAAAAGTGTCAGTAAAAGGCTCTTGAAAATAAACAGTTAACAAAAGCTCAAGCAGTTAATCGAACTTCAAGGATGAAATAGCTACAGCTTGTGACGTCTTACTATGGGGCAGCAATATAAAAGTGTGTGTTTGAGATTTTGTGTGTGTGTGTGTGTGTGTGTGTGTGTGTGTGTGTGTGTGTGTGTGTGTGTGTGTGTGTGTGTGTGTGAACTTCTGTTGGGCTGAGAAGAGAAGAAAAGAGGCTGGCTTGTTTGCATCAAGTAAAAGTTCATCTGGGTATTGTGGTTCAAGCCAAAATGCACAGATCAGCTTGTCAAATTAGTACAAAAAAGTCTTTATGAAATAATGTGCTTGTCCTGCTGCAGATGGAGGCCATGGAGCCATAGCAGTTAATGGCTTCTATTCCCATACAGAAATGGAATATACCATTATACAGAACATATATTCTAATTCTGTTTGGGAATATATTGACAATATATTGCAATATATTCAATCGTCATATGGGTTTGTCAGTGTTTTCTTGTCAACAATGGTTTTTTAGATAAAGGTAAAGCCTACAATTGTCCTTTGAGATGTGATTACCGTTCAACTCGCATCTTGCAGGTTGGAATTCTTTATATATATATATAGTTTTACTGGAATGCAGTAAGGTAGATTTCTTAAATCCTGTTATATATAATATTGGCTCTCCTATATCTGCATTTACATAATTTAAAATAGAACATCTTATTAAAAACATCAAGATATACACAGATACAAACACAAACTAGAAATCATTTTTGTCTGCATACTGATATATACACCTGTGGTATACTTTTCCATTCATGCGCTATCTACACAGATCATATTGCTTAAAAGAAGGGGGCATTTGGTTAGGGAGTAATGGTGATGGAGGACATACAGTAAGAGAGACAATTTATTTGGCCAAGGAAGGGAACAGACAAACACAGAAACACAACTCTCGATATGTATGTTTGTGTGCATGGGGCGGGTGGTCAAAGTACCAATAGCTATTATAAAAGAAGGCGTTTCTTTGTCAGATGAGAAGAGAATAAAAGGATGTAAAGGATTCATATATCACTGAGGTATGTACACGCACTGGGTAAGGTAGCACTACATCAGCAGGGCTAGGGGGCGGGGCTCTATGTGGACTGGGCTAGGGGGCGGGGCTCTATTTCTTGATGGTCAGCTGGGCGTCCACTTCTTCCTCTGGCTTCAGCACGTGCCATTGGGCGATGGGTCTCCGTGGGTTGGCTAGCATATCCGACCAATGGCGGAGCTCGGTGCCCGTGCTGTTGAGCCCTACGAATACCTTACCAATGGCATCATTCTTGCCGATCTTGTCATAGTCCAGAACAGTTATAACAATTTGAACTTTCTGCAGAAGGAAATCAAGAGAGGTGGAAGTTAAGTGCAGCAGGATCTGCTATAATAATTGTGAAATCACAGCAACAGGATAATGTGGTTACTGATCCATTCATACATTTCTGTTTTCTTCGAGCACTTTTTTTTATCTACTTGTGAGTTATGTAAAAAGACACTGCTTCTGAAATGGTTTTACCTTTAAAAAACTAAAATCACCATTTTCCATTTGGATTGACAGCATGCTGGGTCCTGTGCCTCCTTTGTTTTTATCTGCACTCCGTAGTTCAGCAGAGACTAGGTTCGGTGTTTAAATAGCCTACGTCTGTTATTGACATACGTATCATCTAGATTGAAAGGCGTCAACAGCTTTCTCCCAATGCCAGAATTTCCTCAGTGACTAATGCTCTCTGTGATTCTTTATGGAAGAAAAGCACAAAGCTCCTAATAGAAGCAGCAGAAAATAAAGTACACTGAAAGAAAATGTCCAGCCAGCTGGTGCAGAGCAAGGTCACCTGTTCACTTCTAGCTCAACAGAACAGACGTACAGTGACTGTGAATCATGGAGCATTTTCAAAATGTCATTTAAGTCCTAGGCTAAAAGAATATTCAGAGTGACCCTGATCTAGGCCCGCACTGGGACTACTTGGTATTTGGAAAGCATTTGATGGTTTCAAATGTATCTTTTGACATATAGGGCCACCTGCATGACAGTGAGAAATCTCAAAATGTCACAGTTCAACAGTTTAGTTTTTTCCAATCGTTTTCTACAGCAAAGTACAAAACTCTGCTCTGCAGAGCTGTTGCACTCCGTGCCTGGACCTTGGTGGCCTAAAGCAGAACCGATCCACCATATAATCAAACACTTAAGAAGGCCAAAGGCTAACAGTAATCTGGGCTTTCTAAAGAGAGTCTGCTTTGTTTGGTGAGAAGAGGGTAAGTTATTCTGATTAGCAGACTTAGCCAGTGAAGTTCCAAATTGAAGACAGAGGTCATAAAGAATCCTCTCAACCATGAAACGCAAAATCAATTTGGAACAAGCGCCCCCGCCGCCTTTCTATCGCCTTCTAGAAATTACCAGGTCTGCGACTTTTAAAAGCACCCTGTAGGCCGAAATGAAGCTCGGAGTGTTTAAATGGTTTTCCACTATTATTATGATTTTACACAATTATTAGAAAGAGACAGGGGCATGGTCTCAGAGAGGCCAAGCTATGAAAGAAAGGTGTCCACTCACCTGGATTTGTTCAAATGGCACTTCAAAGCTAAAGGACTCGTTGTAGTAGGGGTTTAGGGTATTCTTTTTGATTGTCGTCTTTTTCTTCTTCAGACGCTTTCCATTCTGCATCAGGTGAATTTTCGCATAAGGATCTATGCCGGGGAACAGAAGACAAGAGAAGTTCACTACACAGTGGGGCCTGCAGTGTTTGTTGTGTGTTGAACTGGAGTAAGGTTTGGCCCTCTGTTCAGGCTGTACCATGCGTTAAATGGTAGCGAAATTGACTCTGGAGAGAAATGTGGCCACACAAGGCCACAGGAATTACACAGAAAAGGAAATAATTGCTCAATAATCGCTCAAGTAGTGTTGCTATTGATGTTTCTGTCTGTCTGAAGCCTTGTGCTGGTAACCTAGAACATTTAGCCTTAAATGGTAATTTTGCTATCTTAATGAAACCATTCTCCTCCACCATTCAAGCTGGTATGTATGTTGACCCTCAAAGAAACATGCACAGTGGGTGAGTTCAACCACATTATCCTAGAAAATAACTACAAGCACAACAAGCAGTTCAATCAGGAAATTAGCCTGTACACGGTGTACTGAGGCGACTGGAGAGCTCCAGCATGTGGAGCTTTGCATGAGCGCACACCAGAGAGTTCCTCGAGGTCTTGTGTCTGTGAGGAGATTTGCATTTCTACCAAAACCATCACAAAGGACAAAAAAGAAGTTTAGGTTCCCAAAGAACCAGGGGGCAAAATCCCATTATAAGCAGTGAATCAGGAGCAAAAACAGTAAAATAAAGGACTAATTTGAAAAGCTTGCTGATAACATGAGCTGCACTGTTCAGAAAAGATTCAGTCACTTCAGCAAATATAAACTACCACCAGGGGTCTTTAAATCTTTTTCTACTAGTCTGAAATACAATAAACTGTCCTAGGCTCCACCTGACCCCTGATAGATCCCAGTCCCTGACTCTTTACTGCAGACAGACTTACGGCATTGATTGCTTTTAATGATTTGACTACAACTTCACTGCTTTTCATCAGTGTCCAGTGGTGCACGGAGCGCTGATAATAACATTCTTTAAAGAGATATTTATCATCAGACATATCACTTAACCTCACACTATGACCTCCAAGAGCCTTTGTCATTTTCAGGCTGTCAATATTTAGAATTTAGACAGATTGTGGTGGTATGAAATACTGGCAGTACTCCCTGAAGAAAACACGTCTGCACTACACACATGCTCTGTCTTTCAGTGGCAACACACTGTCTTATATTTCACCCCTCACTGGAAAGCTGCAACATCACATGCTGTAGCTACCGCCAAAAATAACCCAACCAACTGCAATAATCAGATCAAATCAAAATAAATGAAGTCATAGAGTTTACTGGAAAACACAAAGTATTTTATAGTGGAATAGTGGTGTCAAAGATATTTTTATTCTACCTGGAGAAACACCATTCTGTCTGAGGACAGGCCAGTAGCCTGGGGAAACACCGTGCAGTCAAACGCTGGCAGCAGACTACACTATATTTCTCTTTTCCAATGGTCACTATGTCAGATTAGGCAATCTTGTCGTGTCTTGGTTGGGAGACACATTACACGTTTGACGCAGACCGATAATCATTCATGTCGTGAGTTCGTAGGATGTCAGGAGGAAAAATGATGGGGTTTTGGAAACTGTATACTCTATAAATGCAGGTACTTGGTTTAATATCAGGAGTCTTCACAATCACTACTGAAACCAACAGCAGCATCCCTCGTTCTGCGTGTGACAGAGAGCACTCTGACAACACGGTGGGAATACAATACATTCCGACATGCTGGAATTTCA
>NC_137507.1:18892500-18930000 GCF_041902795.1 Electrophorus electricus
GGTCTTTCTGTAGCTCTCCACAGGTGGCTCTTGGACAACTCTTCTGATAATTCTTTTCACTTCTCTGTCTGAAATCTTGCGGGGAGCACCTGGTCGTGGCCGGTTTATGGTGAAACAATGTTCTTTTCACTTCCGGAATATGGCCACAACAGTGCTCACTGGAACCTTCAGTGGTTTAGAAATTCTTCTGTAACAAATGCCATCAGTATATTTTGCAACAATAAAGTTACGAAGGTCTTGAGAGAGCTCACTTGTTTTACCCATCATGAGATGTTTCTTGTGTGGCACCTTGGTAATAAGACACCTTTTTATAGGCCATCCTAGCAGGTCTGCTTTTTAAGTACTCATAGATTTCAGCTGGTGTCATGACTTTCCATGGCTTTTTGCACCTCTCTTTCTTCATGTGTTCAATACTTTTTCCTGTGTCATTTCCCATTAATACACATAATTTATAGACATCTATGGTTTGATTTCTTTGCATGTGTGGACTGGACGGGTTGTTACCGACATCTGGTGAGAATTTCATGTCAATAGCACCTTTAGAAATGTATTTACTTAGAAAATTGATGATACTCATTTCACCTGCTGTATGTGTTAGCTCTGCACATGGGTTCAAGCAGTTGTCTGCATTTCCTGTCCTGTCATGGGTTTATTCCCACCACTCTGCCTCTTCTCCGTTTATCGTCCTGACACTGCTCATATCTACCACCTGTCCGGGTATATTGTTAAAGTCAAATGTATTTCTATTGTATTTTACAACGCAATTTGTCACAAAGCAGATTTCCAAACGCTTGTGTCCAGATTTCTAATGAGCTAAGCCAGTGGTGAGCATGGCAAGTCAAAGGAGACAAATGATCGCTGAAGCAGGTGGCTGACATGAGTTATGGGCTGCTGTAGAAGAACGGCTGATAGTGGCCCAGAAAAGGCACTCTTAGGAAGGGATTCTAATTACATGTATCCTAACTGAAAAACTCCGCGTCTTGTCTATCAGTTGGGCCACTGAAAGATTAGAGGGAGTTTGAGTGAAGAATCAAATAAATGACAGGCTGAGTCTAGGTGCTGAGTCATGACGAAGATAGTCAGTAATTATTGGCATGATATATGCGGGCCTATTGTTCCTGCCATGTGACAGCCCTTTGAAGTCTTTCCCTTATGAAGAATAACATACCCACAACCACACTGCGCCATTAGCAGCGCCAATCTCACGGCGCTTTGGAAAAATGCATACAAAATGGTGGAGGGAAAAAAAAAGAGTTTTGCAGTGCAATCTCCAGATTGCTTTGAAGATTGACTAGGCTTCTTAAATTCACATTCAGTCATCCAGTCTGTCGGTGTGACAAAAAACTTTGCAATGGATAGCAAAGGAACTTTTCTGTTCATGACATGCAGTGCCTTCAGACGTGATGGGGCTGAATTGCCTCCAACGGCTGGCTGGAAACTACTACACTGTTCTGATTTACCCCACCACTTCACTTCAGCCACGTCAAAGCCCACGTGACTCAGTCAGACACATTCAGATCTCTGCCTTCTCTGTTAATGCTGTCTGCTACCTTCCTAATTTACCGCCCCTCTGTCAGTTCACGTGATTAGACCCGCTGACGTCACATGACCACCTCGGCTCAGGGTGCTAACGAGACACAGTCGGAGTGTCAGCTGTTCTTGAATTGGTTACCACAGCTCCATGGTGCTTTACTACACAGTTGACTGCGCTGAACAGAACAAAAATCTTCAGTGGAATGAGAGACTCTTTCCTGATACTTTCCTGATCTGTTTACACTCGAATGCATATCGGAGAGCTTGAACTTGTAAAATGGGTGAAGACTTGTAAAGACGTGTGTGAAGGTGGACGTGCGCCCATCAGACTCTGACACTGCGAACCACATACTGCGATTTGAGCACAGAAACGCCCAACGCTTCCAAAAGAATGGAATGGGAACGAGGACGCAACACCGAGGAGCAGACATGGTCAGGAAACCCGTGAGGGTCTTTTGCTCTCTCACCTGACAGACCGCCCACATCCATCTTCTTCAGGTTTTTGGCTTCCAGAATGACAACGGTCAGCTTGCCAGCAGTGGGCACATAACGCAGGGAAAAACAAATGTCCCCAAGCTTCTCTTGCTGTGGGTAATGGGAGAAAGAGGAGGGTCAGTAGACAGCGGCTGGCAGTGCATTACAGACGTGAGACACTAGTAAGGTCTGATATTAAGACTTTAAGACCTGCTTCTCTCGTCAGAATTACTGGCAAATAAATACATAAGTACAAGAGCACTAAAGTTGTGCCGATTGTTATCGGGCTTGTTGCCGTTCTGGGGATCGTCGATAGGCACTGTAGTGGGGGAGCATAAGGGCAATTTGTGACTGGCACTGTGCGTAATTGTTTTTCATACGTGAACACGTGTACATGTCACAGGCATGAGCAGGCCTAGGGCATGTTCATTAATATGCATGAAACAGAGAGGGCAATGGACAGGAGGGAAAGGTTAACATTTTGGCTCTAATTTGAACTGATTCATGCAATATTCCACACAACAAACCGTCAGTTTCTTTCTCGTTAGAAGGTCATTAAATTACATTACAAACTCTCCAAAGGTTTCCATCTTCTTTGTAAATTCTTCTGTAAATAAATTTGATCAAATATTGTGCTGGAATAAACAAAATAATTGAATTTCCACATTGAACAATGAACATCTAAGGTGATCAAATGTGTTGTAAGTTCTTCTACTGCTATTTTTTTGCTCTTCTTTAAACTCAGAAATCGCACATGCTATGGGCTGCGCAGGGAAACGCTACTCCCAGGAAACCCCCCTGCAAGCAGGCCACTCTAATTTCTCACTCCTCTCATGTCCGCCGGGAGTGACACAGTGCCTGTGCCCTCTTAATTACGTAACTTCAATTCGCTATCGGACAATTCACATGCGGAACAGGTGTGACAGAGGAATTGAACTGCTGGTTCGATGTTTGGTGCACTCCAGCCGGAGGAGGTTCAATTCTGCTGTGGTGGTACTTGGTCTGACATAGTCTGGTTACTGTTCAAAGACTAGTAGAAAGCCCGAGAGACTTTAGGCATTTGTTACTTATTACTTATTTGTTACTTATTAGTAGATCACGAATTAGTAGGGAATTTAAACCTATGTCTTTCTCGTTGAGGAATTCAAGATATCAAGATATCAAGATTAGCTTTATATTGACAATGTGGCTTGTTTCCATCTCTCGTGAGTACTGTGTTTCTCACAGCTTACCCAGTAGTCAAACGCAACCTTTCCTGCGTGCAGATAATCTTCACCACCCCCCACCCCCCAAACCCGCAAGTAGAGTGATAATTAACCTTTACATAAACCAACCATGCCACAAAAACAAGGTTCCCCTGACAACCACTTCCTAAATGCTATACACCATGACATTTACCGTGAAAATTGAATTTCCTGAACCAGTGCATGGGAAGTCTCACCTTTATTAATAGCAGTGTGGCATCGGCAGCTGATTAACTGATGTTTTGTGACAGATGGATTCTTAATATAATGCTGAGAGCTCTTTGAAGGATATATATTGTATTAGCTCACTGTACATTTATAGACGATCTTACTGGAACAACGCTACTTGTCACTATGGCTTTCCTGACATCACTGTCCCAAACCAGTAATGTAAAGAAATTTCATTTTCATTGGAACAGCAGTGGCAGTATTTAAATGCCAAGCCTCCACTCTCCATCAAACATTGGGTTTGCTTTGTGTGAGCATTGGAAAGGATCTAGAACATTCTCCCCCTATTCACAGTGACCATCTGGCTTGTAGGTTCTTAAACGTAACACTACAGACACAACAGAAGGTTACTGTTGTAGGTCAGTATGCCCAAAGACACTCTGGGCAACTATTGTGCCTTGTATGCCAAGCAATTAAGACTACTGGAATGGGACACCAAAATCAGAAACCATAATAATAGCCACAACTATGGTCTGTGGTCTGTGCCTTTGCTTACTGAGCGCTTGAGCCTTGCAGTAAATTGAGGCAACGCTACCGATATACAATAAAATGGCACCACGACAGGTTCTTACTTCTTCTTTCTCAGCACTCTGCAAATCTCGCCACTCCTCAGTAACATGGCTGAAGTCCACCTTGTTCATGGGCACCTTGACATCACCAATGGCGTCATGTTTGGAAAAGCGGTCGAAGTCATACATCGTCATCACCAGGGTCTTCCCTCCCAGCTCTGTGTAAGGAACCTGAGCAGCAGAGGACCGAGATCACACTGACACCTCGCTTAACTCTGAGAAAGAGGAATTGTGGGAAACCTGACTTTTTTTTTTCTTGGTGTGTGCTTAAATTTGTCTCATTCGGTGTAATCATAGTCACGGCAGGTGCAATCAAATGAAAGTGATTGCATTTGGTGGCAGAAAAATGGCCATACGGCGAAGTGAGTTTGACACATCACTCACCCCCATGGAAATGCAATCAAAGCCAAATCATCTGGTTCACACCTCAGTATTCATGAGGGAGTGAGAGGTGCTCATTTGCAGCTCAACACACTGCAGTAAGTTTCTCTCAGGAAACTGCATTTCTGCATGTGTGTTGTGTGTTTGAGTGTGTGTGTGTGTGTGTGTGTGTTTGAGATTTGAGTACCTGGCTCATGACATTATACAATAATCACATCTTTTTTAGACAGTCCTTATCTGCTGCACAGATGCAGGAATGAAACAGTTTCCTGCTGTGGTCATGTCTGTCTGTGCCTGCCTGCGTGTGTGTGTGTGCGTGTGTGTGTGTGTGATTTGATTCTTGATTGCCTCCAATTGAGCTGTCTTTCAGACAAAACTCATTATACGAGGGAATTGTTTCAACATGGTGACAAAGTGCTTGACTGTCCAGGAGAGAGATAAGGCACCATGGTGGGGTTGCTATTTTGTCCTTCTCTCTTTCTCTCTCTCTCTCTCTCTCTCTCTCTCTCTCTCTTTCTCTCTCTCTCTTTCTTTCTCTCTCTCTTTCTCTCTCTCCTTCACACACACACACACACACACACACACACACACACACACACACACACACAGACCACTCAGCTAGCTCACTTGCTCGTATATTTCAATAACTGAAGCAAGATTATCTTGGTGAAATATTATTAATAGTGAAATGTCAAAAGTTTTGTGGGTGCAGAAATAAAAATGTCATCAAAAAGATGAACTTTTGTTTTTATTTACAACAATAAAATGTAATTAAATCTAATAAAAATTATAAAAAAATGTAAATAACTTAGATCTGCTTGAATTTGAAAGTGCATCATATTCTGTGGATATTTTAATTTTATATTATATATATATCCAGTTTGTCCCACAAGTTCTGAATTTTAGGATATTCTATTTTTATATGCAGTGGATTCTCCATAAACATAACTTAAATACAAAAATGCAGATACTTAGAAAGTACTTCGTTACGCTCCATCAACGATTTCATTCTGTATTCAACAGGACCTATGAATCATGAATACAAGAGCCCTTCATATTAAACCAATAGGGTTATGGTGTGTAGGTCTAACTGTATATTTTCACTTTCTACCATTTGCCTTTACATGCTGAGAGCAAAATCTCAGATCCTAAAACAATTTGTGTCTTTTAATGTCAATCTCATCAACAAAACAAATTAACACTGTTTTTAAGGGTGAAGAATAGAAAAACACCCTTTAACCAAAACATACAATCATTATTTAACCAATCACCATTTGGTCAAAATATGGACAAACATCTGTTACTATTTACCTCCACTTAACTCTATTTGCACTGTTAATATAATAAACTGCTCAAACTAAAATGAGACTGCCTCAAAATAACCCACCTGCAGAGGGTCTACTGCTACATCTGTGTGAATTCATAATAGCTCTGGGGCTTTTATGTGCTTCAATCTATCACATGCTTGTTACTGCGCCAGCTGCTTGCAGTTCAAATGAACCATATTGTGCAGGAGACTTTCAGTGCGAACCACAGCAGGCCAGCGACCTTGAGAAGCCTGTGGGGGTCGGGTCCGCCTCCCCTCTGAGGTGCGGCCTACCTTAAAGGTGAACTGCTCGTTGAACGTCGGGTTTAGGGTCTTCCTGTGCACCTTGGTCTCGAACTTCTTCTTTTTGTCAGGCAGCAGGTAGACCTTCACATAAGGGTCGGACGTGCCACCCATGTCCATGGCAGGCAACTCGGCTGCCTGGATGATCCCAACTATGAGCTGAAGGTCAAAGGTCAAAGGTCAAACACTTGCGATTTAAGTATTAGCATTTAGATCCCATTATCTCACCACCAGTGTTTTAGAAATGTAAGTAGCAAAGTAGCAGCCTCAAGTGGACATGTTAAAAGGTGACTGAGATGAACTACTAGTAAACAAAAGATATGTTGTTGCACAATGACTAATAGAATCACCTCTATGATATATAATCCCATGCACTTATTGGATTGGAATAGTTACTGGAATTTGGAACAGGGCATGACTAGAGCTGTTGGCATTTCTCATAACATTGTGTGAGGCACTTCAAACTTGGCCTTTCTGGTATCCGCTCTTTGCATGATTGACTCTTTGGCAGGGTGAGTCCCTTTCTTCATCCTCTCTGACAGGAAGTGCCTCACCCTGGTTTCCTCATCGCTAAGCGTTCATCTGTATGCATGGCAGCCACACCAAAGTGTAAGACAGCTTCTCGTACTGCACCATGGGCCTCTGTGCTGATGCTATTCAGACAGACTCAGGCTTGGAGAGCCAATCAGGGTCGGTGGGTCAGGCACAGGGCTTCCTCTTCAGGCCAGTTATTGAGCAGTAGGCCCCGAGGCTGAGGCCTTATGGACCTGCCCATCTTTACGAAGCCATCTTAGCTTCCTGGGGCCCTGTGGTCAGTCAATCATCCTCCAATCAACCTGCCATCGCTTTTGCCTGCTTAAAGATGCAGGTCACTCAGCCCTGGAGACCACACACTTTACTGCTTCCTCTTTGTGCTCGCTCTCTCTCTCTCTCTCTCTCTCTCTCTGTCTCTCTCCCTCTCTCTTACCTCCTCTCTTCCTCTGTTTCTCTTTTTCTCCAGCTGTCATACTTGGACAGGATTGCAGCAAGGATCAGTGTCACTTGGTAAAAAGCAGCCAAGGAAATGGCAGGCGGTGCCAAGATGCAGGATTTAGTTCCCAGCCTATCACACTGCCCTTGGGAACAGTTTTGCTGTGATGTTCTTTTTTTATTACATAGTAATACAAAATCTACACAGGGACCCTCAGTGGTGGGGTCCTGCACGTACCTGATAAAGGCAGTGTGTGTAGAGTAATATTCTGTGCACAAAACACACACACACATATTGTTACACCTCACATTGAGTATACACATTTTACCAACACACACCACTCACATCTCATGAACAAATATAGCCACACAAGATGAACAAGGTAAAGAGTTTGCTCATTTCTAAATGCTTATGTCACTGCAGTCATGGGTACATATGTTAGTATGTAGCCCTAAAGCATTATGGGATATGCTTATCAAGAAAGAACCAATGACAAAAGAATCTCTTCCTTCACTCAGGATTATCCGTCACTGTACGCGAGTTCTTCAGATTTTACCATAGACAGAAATATGTTGTCAATTAGCTTTCAGAACAGATACTGTATTGTTAGCTGGCATTGAGGTGACCGTCAGTGTGTATATTAGATTTCAGCAGAAATGTTGAGAGAGCATCCTTCACCACACACTTTCATACATGGTGCCATCACTGAGCAGACAAAATTCCCTCTACATTCAGATACTGTATTATCTAAAAAAAAGGATGATGAGAACAGATGTCTGACAAAAACCAGGTTGATTCCAAAAAGGGGAAAAAAAAATCACAATTTGTGCATCCCTGTTACATGTTATATGTAAATGTAACCATTTTTTTCTTGACCTATTTTCTTAACAAATTTTAAATAGCAAATATTTCTGCATTTCATTAAATATTTAATACTTAATAATCTGTATAATCTGTGTAAACGTTGCCATAACAATGTTATTGTTCTTTAAGAACTGTGTTTCAGTGGTTGATACTTCGGTCCAGTGCTAGATCTTATCCCAAAAGCCCAGAAGAATAAAACTGAATAAAACAGAACAAAATAAAAGCTTGTTTAAAACACTTCAGAGATATAACATTTCATGTCTAAAGTGTAGGAGTGCTGGAATACAGCAGCCCACAGAATATCACAGAAAGTGTGCCATTCAAAATAAGTGATTATAACAGTTCATTTATTTTAAAAATTCAGCTTTGGTTGTCCATCTAAATGGATTCAGAGGACTATTGTGGGACAAACAACAAACAATGAGTCAAACCAACAAACACTCCTGACACCCCCCACCCCCACCCCCGTACATGTGGAAGCAGTTGAGTTAAGTGCATGTGCCAAATAAAAAAAAAAAAGCTTTTTATCTAGCTACCCTGAATATTTTCTGCATATCGTCGTCCGTTATTAGCTGTGGCAGAGACAGACAGAAGTGCGGGCACTTTTAACAAACGTTCAAAAGTTTCAAAGCTTGACAAGAGGCAACAAGCTAGCCAACACTCTCGGGACTTTTCCCATCACCCATCATAACCCGCACTGGCGCTGCAGGCCATGGACGCAGCACGCGCCTGATGCAGAGGTAAGGCGGCTTGGCTTCATTGAAGAACCACAGCTACACTGCCTCCTCTCAGCAGGTAGGCTGCACGCAATCCGTCTGCAGAAGGTTGGGTTCTGCCAGCTGAATTGGTGGTGAGGGAAATTTGAGGTGGAAGCACCTTTTTAGAAGAACACGTGTGTTTCTAGTTTGCTGTGCGGTGTAAACGGTGCCGATATGGCAGGAGCTCCTCGCACATCTTTCTAGGCATACATGCGCTGATAAATAAAGCCTCAAATGTCCTGCCTGCGTTATCTGATCGCTGCTTTTCCCGTTTCTGTCTTGCATATTTTTCCTCCTTCCCCTCGTGGCCGCAGAAGGCTAACCCACGTGGCTGGTTAATGCAGCATGCGTCCCCCATGTGCCGCGTGCCTTTGTTCCCCTTCTGTACCCACCTACCCTGCTCAGCTGGGCTGGAAAAGCTAGATTACCCTTAAACAATGGCCGAGCACACTGGAGCCCCGTCACCTTCCTGCTGTGGTGCTATCGCTCTCTCCGTCCCTCCTCTTTACATCACATCATGACTCTTTTATTCAGTTTTTTTTTTGGGGGGGGGGGGGAGGGGTGTTACAGTGGGTTCCTGTGCACTGTGGTGGGGTTTGTGTTGTGTGTGTGTGTGTGTGGCAGCTTTGAGTAGAACCTGGGTTATGCTACTGCCTGAGTAGGTTTAGGTGTGCTGTTACTGGGTGGACCAGTGAAAGAGCTTTTCTGCGTCTGAACTGGTTGATAGCAAGAACGTGTCAACCACATGTGCACGGAGCTGATCTCAGAAGTCGTCTCTGAACTGATCTCCAAATGGGGATGGGATTTGGACCATATATGATATGCATTTCCTTGATCAAGAATCCTACATACTGTGGTGCATAACATCTGGTTTTTCAGGATGAGTACCAGTAGCACTCGGTTTCAATGGAGTAGTACTTACCTCTACTAGAAAACCAAGGTGAACAGGCAAAGCTACGGTGAGAGTCTGCGATGATTCTGCTAGAGAATGAATGCTGTGGCGTGGCATGGCTAAGTGTATAACCAGCTGTGTGCTGCCACTTTAGTTAAACTCAGGGGAAAAAAAACAAGCAATCACACCTTGTAAAAGCATAGTTTGAGTTTGTGACTGATGGCTGAGTGTGTGTGCGTGCATGATGGCTCAGAAACCATAATCTGACTCCGTCAGGTGAGGATTTTTTGCTGGTGGTGCCAGTATGCTCCACATTCATCCACTGCCTCAGTGATGCCCCAGCTCATGTTGGTCAGGAAGACATTCATCAGCTCCTCGGAGAAGCAGAGAATCTCAGCTGATTCCGTGCTTTATTAAGGACAAGTGAGAGGTCTCGCTCAGAAGTGAAGACAACCAGTGTGCTTTTGTACTGTTGCTGACAGTACAGAGAAATGGAATTCTCTGTATTTCTGAAGGAAGGCGCTTCACATCATGCTGCAGAAATAGACGGTGTTTTCACCTTTGGAAATGTTTGGAGAATGTTCAAAATATTCAGAATTTCGTTCTTTATGTGTCTTCATTCAAAAGATTTGACGTTTACTGAAGTTCGGAACTTGGCCTCCACAGTGGTTGTTTCAGAGTCAAATATCAGAGTGAGCAGAGTGCCCCTCAGAATGCCAACATGTTGAAGGATAAGATGTGTGCACAAAAACATTAAGACCAATTAAGACCAAACGGCCATTTGATCAGAATCTTCAGAAAGAAATGAGTCAATAGACCAACAGACAACAGAGTGAACTTACTTACGAACAGGGCTGCTTACAAAAGCCTTCCCACATATCCCCAGACACAGAGAGAACACTCCTGACCCTTACCATATTCTCTGTGAAATTGTAATCCAGGGAGTATTGTAATTTGCCCAGTTTCTCTTGCTCCTTGGGCTCGCTCTCCTTCTCAGACTCCGTCAGCCCTGTTTCCACTTCATCCTCATCCTTCAGGGCCTGAAGGAAACAGCCACCAAGAGTCAGTCGGGGTGGCACGCTGCCCCGGCACCGCCCGGTCTCGCCCGGTCTCGCCTGCCCACCCGCTGCTGAGCCGCGGGTCTGCCGTACGGGCCGGTCTGCTCCTGCATTGAGCCTCACTTAAAAGGGGGGCAAGCGCTAAGAAACACCACAGCAGTTAATACGGGCACATGCTCTGTGACGGACAGACCTCAGGCTGTGAACCCTGCCCGCCAACCCCCACCCCAGTGACAGTCTGTGGGTGTCTAGACTACGCATGTGGTGGGAGGGGCAGACCAGTAATTTGCAGAATGATGAGTGCGATGGGTGCAAGTAGTGTGGCATTGGAAAAGAGAAACTCAAACTTTGTAGTTCGTTCTAATTAAAAAAAAATTCTTATTGAATAAGTCTGTTATTGTAGACAGGCCAGTGTCTGTCCTAAACAAAATCAGTGTGTGTGGGTTGAGGTGTGTGTGGGTGTGTCCCTGGCTATCATGAGTGAGTAGCTGTGTGCTAGGAGGTCTCAAGCATGCGGTTGATGAGCCAAATGCAATTCTCGGTCCATTCAGGGTGAAAGGTCAGTCTGGCTCATCAGTAAGCATGCAGGGCATTCTTGTTGTCCAGACGTGCCCTCGTATGCTAACCCCTTTCTGGCTGGAGTCACCGCTTGCATTCGGTGGCATTACTGTGGCAGTACTGTGACCCTGTAGCCGGCCACGAGGGCCGCCACGTTTATGGAAGCATTATGCATCATGCCAGCGGAAGGGAGGTGGTGTAAAGGAAATCAAAACAAAGAAACACAAACCGGACACGGACCGGTAGCGATCACGGGGCCTGTCCTCTCGGCTGTCAGGTTCATCATTGTGAGAGCAGAAAGGCTGAACAACATTGATTTGTTTTCTTTTTGGCATCATTTTGAAGCCTGGCTGACCTTAAAGGTTAGCTAATTAAGATTTTCCCAAACTCCAATACTATCAATAGCCCAAGCCAAAGTTTAGAGGCAGGAATATTTGAGCTGCCTCTAAGCATTTTGTGTGTTATACTTGCGCATATCACTGCACAAGTATAATTTGCAAATTCTACCAATTTTTTGTGCAACTTTTATGAATTTGACAGAGCCGAAACTCCAAAGGCAAAGTTGACATGGAAACAAGAATGCCATTGGCCCCTATGATGACACATCAATCAGAGACTCCAAATTACTGTTAATACATTTTTTATCAAAACTTTGAAAAGTCAAGGAAATTCTTGATTAATTTACCTTTGTCAGATTCTCTTACACATTACATATAATCTGAAAGTGACCTTATGACCAAGTTTGTTCTGAAACCAGCATGGTTTATTTCCTGTGCTTGACAACAACCAAACAGCACTAGGAAGAGAACCGGCAAGAACAAAGGTGCATGATCCAATTACGGAGACACGCCTGCTCATTCGTGCGAACAGCAGCCTGGCCAGATTAATATGGTGTAAAAAAGGTTTAAGATTGTAAATTTAAGGATTGCTCCTGCATTTATTTTGGAATTCAAATATTACAACATGAAATATTGTAAAAGGTAGGAATGATTAAGGCCAGTATAGAATTTTTATTAACCGTTAATGTATTGGGTCAATAGCAAAAGTGAAAGTTATAGAGATTTGCCAATAGAAAATAACTAAATTGAACAAAAAAAAACAAAAACGTAAGATCTGTATTTGTTAATAGTAACAAGAAATATAATACAATCTATTTGCCTCTAATATTTTTCTTGATATATATTTTCACAGTTTACAGTTGAATTTGTGTTCGATTCAAATGCTGGTTCACTAACAACCTGAGGTATTTATTTAACGGTTAAAAAAAATTATCATTTGTGATTGCACAAATCTTTTTTTCTGGTGTACGTAACTTTTGAACTATTTGCCAAGAATGGAGTCATAAGGATTTGAAGATCAAGCCGATCACTAAACTTTAAAACACATTCAGAATAATTTGCCTGGCTAGTGGCTTGAATGGCATTCTCCTCCTAGGCGTACGCTAGAGGCCAAAGTTCAAGTGTAACAAACCATTCAAAATTCAAATGAAATCTGGCAGTCTTAACCAGGAGACACAGGAATATAGCTGAAGTAAGAAATCAAAGTGGTTCAGCCTGTTCAGAAGCATACCCAAGTGCATTTTATTCATTCATTCATTCATATATATGTGCATACCCAGGGGAACACACACACACACACACACACACACACACACACACACACACACACACACACACACACACATACATACATACATATATACATACATATATACATATATATATATATATAGTGTAGATATAAATGTACTGTATGCATAGTTACATATTTCTTTCTCTACAGGAGTACATTTGCTGTCAAGAGGCTATAAAAAGGCATTGCAGCAGGCTAAAAAAGATCCAACAGCAATTGGGAACCTACCGCCAGTGCCAATCCCGAAAAGTCATCAGACAAAACATAGATAAGGAGGACATAGAAGGAAGAAACACAAATTAAAACAACCACACACAGAGGCCTCCACATGAGTTTGGGCACACCAGGAGAAATGACTGCTAACACTCTCAGACCTTCTTTACAGGCCCTTCTGCTTCCAAATGGCATCGCGTGTGCTACATAGGTCATGATTGGCGTGGTCTTCACGTAAACTGCGTTTAAATGGTTTGGTCTTTGTTAACATGTGGTTGCTTTCAGTTGCTGTTTGTTGAATGTAGGTGTTATCATTATAGCCCACAGGACAGTCAATTAATGAGAAGTCCTTGCGTCTTGGTAATTTACTACTATAATGGGTTATGATTGCGTTATAGTACATTTCTACCCATTACCAAGACAGTCCCATCCGAATGCATCATATTTCAGTAGGCTTTGACAAATATGGGTTTAGCTGTATGGAATAAACTCTAGCACAATTCAGAGCACCTATAAGGAAATCTATCTTTGATATAAGGTAATGTAGTGCCTGTGATCTAAAGTAATGTAAAGTCTGATATAAGGCAAACCTTTCAGGTATCTTTCTTTTATGTCTAGTCATGTGTGTATATGTGCGTGTATATGTTACTCTTGTAACTCTTGTACAGGTGAGTATGTGTGTGTCTAACTCAGGGTCCAAGCATACCTGGACATAAACTGTAAATTAAGGTGTCTTTTCAATTATTCAGTGTGCAGTGCAAAGTTTTGTGAGGCCATTTGAATGTAATTAGTATGCAAACCAGGGTCAGAGTGCCGGTGTTGGATAGAATTTGTGAGTGTGTCAGAAGAAAGAGGGAGTTGCTTTATTGCCCTGACTCCCCTCCCTTAATTAGCTACTGTCATTTCTCTGGGATGATACCACTTCATAGTACAGCATAATCATACGCAAGCATGACAAAAAAGTTCTTAAAAACGCGATAAAAGAAAGAGAGAAAAGAAGCAAGCCGTTTAATGTTTAATTATGAGCAACAGAGCAGGCTCTGAGCGTCTTTGTGCTAGTTACCATGCCAGGTATTCAATCCTGCAATTAAAGTCAGCAGTCAGGCAACAGCAGACATTTAACAGAAGACATTTTCTTTCTTTTTTTCCCCTTCACTCTGTCTTTCTTTGGGTGATCTCCAGTCAATCTAGATCTTACTGCTGTTTCCAGATAATGATACCAACCTGCATCATGCGGTAAGACTCTGATAGTAACGCTAGAATAGAAAGAGTATCAGCAGTGTCGTGCAATCACTGTTGTTCAGACAAGGCAAGGCTACAAAATCCAGATGCACGCTAGTAATAAAAGGTTTTTTACCTCGGTTTTGGCCCCCTCTATCACGTCCTTCATGTTAATAGCATTCTTGCCCTTGTCTTTGCACTTTTTCTTGTTCTTCTTCTTGAATATCCATTTTTTGCAGATACAGAAGCAGCAGGACACAACCAGCACGACCGCCACGAACGCAATGGCCACGATGGCCCACGACGGCACTGTGAAAGCAGAAAAAGGCACAAGAAATGACATTAGCAGAGAGCAACTGGCATACGAGCGGCTAGCAAAACTGGCTGCTGATAGGCCCTTATAGATGTACTGCATATGTAGATGGAGAACTCTATCTGCGCGCTCGAAGGAACGACAAAATCCTATTGTGCACCGGAATCCTCTGGGTGGACTTTTCTTCCCAGATCGGGCATTAATATTTTATTATGCTAATGACCAAGAGCAAAGCGCTAGCAACATCAAGGTCATGGGTCTGATCCCCAGGGAGCACGAATGCCGGGAATGCTGGGAATGTAATGAAGTTTGCTCCACACGGTGTTACATCAACCAGCAAATCCAAAGAGCTTGTTGAATTTTTGTCCGTCGAAATGAAAACGCTGCACGAAAATGCACACTTCCTGTTGCACGATACTGCAGATACAAGGACATATCAGGGGCGTGGAAAGTGCAGTCTAGTTTAGCATGTCTCCTTTAAGCAGTCAGCACTGAAAGCTGAACAAAAATGGCTACTATTAAGACAAGCCTTTGTGACTAGGCTCCACCACATTTTTTTCGAGAGGTTTTTTCTTGGCTCTGCACCATTATTGTGATAAAGGTTTCTTCCTACTGCTGATAGTGCTTTGATCAATAGAAAGGGAAGGCGCTGCTGTCTAGACACAGAAGCTTAATGATCTCGACTCAAACAGAGACGTTTAAACACTCAAGAGGACCCTCAGCCAATAACAGATGCAGGGCTTATAAACTCTCCTCGTTTAAGACTGACGCTATTGTACCAGCCACTGGCAGCAATAAGTTTGTGTCATCAAGGAGGAAGGGGATTTTTCTATATAAGGATTTCTTCTGAAGGCACAAGTTTATGCTTGGCTAGTATATGTGAGCTCGATGATGAAAGCATCCCTGTACATTCAGGCAGAACCAACAGAGCAAGTGAACTTTCCGGAGCTTTAACGGCCATTTCTAAAATCTGCTCTTTTATGCGGCTCATTGCCTTCTTATAACGGAACAAGATTCAACGAACGGGACATAAACGTTTGCTCCTGTATGCCGAGTTTAAGGCTGGCTGATGATCTTTTTCGGGTCCTGTCTTTGACTAAATACAGCTTAGCTTACAGCTTCAGCCTGCGCTGTCAGAGGAAGACAAGCTGCTGTCCTCCTCTGCACAGTGACAGGACTAACTGCCTCCTGCCAAGTGCCAAATCAGGAGATGGCTCCAAACAAAGGGATTAAAAGTAGCTGTAGCACATACATCAGCAGAGCGTAGACGAGAACGGCCCCTACTTTAGGAGAAATGCGGGGAAACGTTCCCCCTCTCCAAACGCACATGTGCACAAACCAGTTTGGCAACAGATGCTTTGGAAGAATCCCTGATTCACGGAGGCGTGCAATAATTAAGGATTCTATTCTAAAAACTCCAAACACCCGACGTGCCATGCTTCCTTTTTTTCCAGTGAGGTGGACAGACAAAGTCGCCCAGAAAAACATAGCAAATTGGGCCAGTATGTTGCAATTTGTAGAAGTGCTGCCCTAATGTGCACAGCAGAAAAGAGCGAGCAAAGAGGTATTGTGAGGTGAGCATGTACAGACGTGAAAGTGTCTTTAAGAAACAGCCTTTATTTCTTTGGTCTCCATTCTGTTTTGAAGGCTCTCAGACTTGTATGTATTTTCTTCCACCAGGGATAAATAGCATCTCTTCCCCTCTCAGGGGGCTTAGATTTACTGGCACAGGGCAGCATTTCCCTCAGTGGAGACTTAGGGGGCAAAAGCAGATGAGAGAAAAAAATCAATGTGCTGTTGACAAAATCGATATGCACTCTCGGTCCAAGGATAAACAGTGACAGATGTTGTGAAGTAGCGCTGAGTCCTCAGTCTCCCGGCCATGCCACTGCTTGCTGTGGAGATGGTGGTGGTTCCAGACTGTCCTCTTTCGTATTCTCTTGCCCTAAATGTATTTCTAGCATTAGCGTTGATCTGGAACAGGTGGAGGTAGTGGGAGGTGTTAAGGAAACCCAGCGCTCTTTTTAGCAACCCCTAAAAATACTGTCCAAAAATAAAAAGGGTGAAGACTTATTTAATTATAAATTTCACCACTTGACTGAGAGCACTGCAGCTTTAAAACTGATATCACTTCCCAGGATACACTGTCAGTTTTTAAGGCTTCAGGGATTATGGGCATGTGTATGTCTGGTAAATCCTTAAATGCAAAGCCCACTGTAACCTCATTTCCTCCTTTCTACCTCAGCCTTTTTTTTTTTTTTTTGCAAAGTTAGGCCCCCATCTCCATTTTAAATTATTTTTCAAAAATAAAATGCCAAAATAGCAAATAAATGAAGAAACTGTAGCAAAATGCACATTTGATAAGTGGAATTTGAGTGGAGTGGAATATGATTTCATGTTATTATGTTACTATCATCAATAAAATGTTTTGACAGTTTTATCAATGTGGTTAGCTCAATTTTAGACAGTGACACCACAAAAGAAGAAGAAGGCGGTTTTGACTGCAACCGAAGGTGCTGTCTCTTCCACAGCTTGCTTGAAAAGAACAAATCCCACAGCAGATCTGTGTGACAGCTGGACAGCAGCAGCCGATCTGAATGCCACTCTAGTCAATCAGTGGGTAGCTTTGGCGGGGCTGCTCTAAGAATGAGCTCCTGAGCCCATCATTAGCCATGCCACTCCCCCAAGATGCCACCCACTGATTCATGCCTGTCACTGCCCCCTGCTCTCCTCTCTGTGAGTGCTGCCGCCGCCGTCTCTGACCTGCCACCGCCCTCCGAGCTGTGCTCTGCCCCAGGTCATGGTGAGCCGCATGCGTCTGCTGCCTCAGACAGCACAGCATGTCTCCTGCTCTGAACTGCGTTTAAACCCTTTCACGAGTAAAAGCATTGATAAAGGTTGTGATGCCGCCTCATCCCTCACAGAAGTGTATTGGTTAATCCAGGTTGATGCACTCAATGAGAGGACTGTAGCATGAACCATTAGAGCATTCTGTTTCTGTGCTTCACAAACACATTGACTGTCAGTTTTGATGAAAAAAATGGATGAGAGGATGACTTCTCCTGTCACTATATATGATACAAAACACGGCATTTCTTTTGCAAGGGCTTGTCAACGGATCATAACATACGACATTAGGCCTATGATATATGAGACATGATCGACTATTACTGTATGAAAAAGGGTTAGAAAGTTAGGAGTTGATGCTAGTAAAAATGTTAACACTAGCTAGCTTGGCTAAACGTTACCCAAACTTAAAGTTTAAACGACTACCATGGTGAGACATTTTTGCAGGTATCATTGTCAAAAATGTACTGCATGCCCAGTGTGTGCTCTGGACACTGAGAGGGTGGGATGCTAAAGATCTGAACAATATTGCAACCATGCACTGATTTTACGATTGGCCTAATTTGCTCGGAGTGTTCACTGGTGCGGAAGAATGACATAGGATCACTCCCATTATCGAGTCTTCAAGAACCGGATCACTGATTCTAGATTCACTTTCCAAAACAAACAAAAACTAACCCCAAACAAAGATGTGAAGAGTTAACACAGGTTGTCAAGCCTGGGCCCCAGGCTCTAGATTCGTTTTTAGTACTTGACTAATCTAATCACTCAATTCAAGCCCTTTGTGATTTGGAGAAGACAAAATACTAAAATGTACAAAACACAGGTTGTCAACCTGTTAACACAGGTTGTTAAGCCAATCCTGGGCCCCAGGCTCTAGATTCGTTTTTAGTACTTGACTAAACTCCTCACTCAGTTCAGGCCCTTTGTGATTTGGAGAAGAAAAAATACTAAAATGTACAAAGCACGGGGTCCCCAGAACTGGTCCAGAGAAGCACAGGGTCCCCAGAAACGGTACTGAGAAGCATGGGGTCCTCAAAACTGGTACTGAGAAGCATGGGGTCCTCAGAACTTGTCCTGAGATGCATAGGGTCCTCACAACTGGGTTAATGGAAACTCATGAGTACATCTTATGAAGTGTTCCCACCTCTCTCAGTAGCAACTACCAGGTGATGTCATTGACATTTTGATGAGCTCAGAGGAATTACACTGAGACATAATAAATGGACTTGTGTGACGAGTACACTGACTATAATTTTAATTATACAAATGATGCTTTTATTTAGTTTTATTGGAGCTCATAAAGGAATATTAAATTGCTTTAATGCTTGTCTCCTTTAGGCAATTGTTTTAATATGTATCCAGTTTAATACGTATTCCACATTGCAGTGTACTCCATTGGCGGTGTAATGTGTAAAGGAAGTCTGTGCAAGGCACTGTGGAATATACTGGGAGCTTATCTCTGTCATCTGGCACATGTCTCCTTCTGAAAGACACTTTTGTGTTGCTTAATTAATAAGACCTGAGTCCCTAAAAGCAATTGAAGCATTTGCTAATTAACTTTATTATGTAAGTGTCTACTTTCCCAAGAGACTGCCATGCAAGCATACGCTCTTCAAATTGAAATGGCGGTTATCACACACACACACACACACACACACACACACACACACACACACACACACACACACACACACACACACACACACACACACACACACACACACACACACACACACACACACACACAAAACCCCTCTCTCAAAGGGAACATGCAATTGTGCTTCCCAGCTTGTTCCACTTTCTCAGCCTGACATTGCTGGATGAAACTTCATGCCCACAACATTCTTTTCCTCCTACTTCCTCTTCGTCTTGAGCGTCCCATTGAAGTGTGTCCAGAGCGGGAGCCTCACTTGTCGGGGCGGCTGGGAGAAGTCTGCCATCTTTCCAGTGGGTCTGAAGGACGCTTTCTCGCTTGGGTCCCCCTCCAAGTGGAGAGCGCGGCAGGGACACTGCACACACTTCCTTTGCTTTGTTCCCCAAGCTTCAAATCAGGGAAACATTATCTGTGTTTGTTCCATCTGACAGGTAGAAAAGAGGTCTGAACAGGAACTCTGCACAGCAGACTGAAGCCTTATCGGACAGAACTGATAAACGAGCGAAGAAAATGGAAAGAAAAAAGATGCTTTCTTTCTTGAATGGAGTCACCATTTTAAGCCATTTGGACCTCTGTGACGGTAATGACTGTGAAGGATTGGCTTTATTTCCGACAGAAACCCTTTACAGTGGCAATTGTGAAATGACATTCAGAAATGCAGCACAGGCATAATTTCTGTAGAACGTGGGCTGGAAGCTCAGTTTTACGAAAATGCACCGACCCAGGAATGTCACTGCACACTATTCAAGTAAAACCACTGCTGCTTAATGAATAGGAGAACGCAAGATGCAGGCCATCATGCCACCGAGTTACTGTATGGCCACAACAACTCTGAGCAAAGTCAAGCCTGCCGCGTGTCGTTCACGCTAACGTCGGCGTGCGACGCATGGGCCACGTGTGAAAGGTCTCCATGGGGAACGGACAGGATGTGGAAAGCCTCTCATTACTCTTATAATGGGCTGAGCTGAATGTAATGTGAGTTTATGTATCCGGTGGGTTCGCGTCATGTCTGCAGCGTGGGAGAATGCTATCAGTAACATAATCCGCATTCCTGTGTAGAATCCCTCTTCCCCCTCAGCTATCAGGCGGCCCAGAGGAACCCTTCTTCATCGTCAATAACCAACCGACAAATGGAATAGACATGATGTGATAGACCGCTTGTGTGATCAGCTGGGGGAGAGAGCATGCAACAGCCAGGAGTGGTAAAAAGACCCACCAGAGTAATGAGCCTCCACCCAGATTAATTTGTTGTGACAGATCTCTGTTGGTCAATTAACCCCAGTACTATGACATGTTATACAGCAGAGAAGGAGAGAGAAATATAGAAATGCAAAGACAAAGCTTAACAGGTAACCTTTCTGCCTCTGTAATGTTTTGATGAGAAAGAAAATAATTTATAGTGTTTCAGTTCTGCCTGTTATACATTCTTAGTAATGCATGGCTTCAAACCCAAAGCAGCCAACTAGACAAACATCTAACATTAAACCTTTTTTTATTAAACACATAAGGTGTATCTAACCCATTAATGCATGATTGGATGATAGTGAACAATAGAACAATGCATCATTAGTTTGTATCGTGCAGTTGGCCCAAAGATGCCTCCAAAACACACAGCTTCAAAGGCTTTTGAGGCGATCCAGCCGGATTTCCATCTTTTCATATCCGCAGGGCCTGGGCAGTATTCAGATTGTATCTCTCTGGGTTATTGAGCAGTGCTGCTGTGTGCTTTTAACAGCACAAAGAGTAAATGGTGAGAGCCCCTTCTGGAAATGAATGGAGTCTGTATTAAGAGTCGATAAGCATCATTTATTAGAATGCTGAACTCACCAGAAGGGATGGAGTTGTTTCTTCCATCCAGTATATTAAACAACATAAAAACGTGACCTAGAAAACATCCTAGGGGAAAAAAAGGGCCTCTGACAAGCTACAGGCTAACTGTCCACCTCATCACTCTCCCCAAAATGGAGACCTTTCCAAACACTGGACTGGGGTTCTGTGGGAAGTGTCTAGAAAGTTCTTGCCCATTCAAGTGAAATAAATTGTCAGCTCTTTAAAACCAACATTTCTTTTTTGTTTGTTTTAGGATGGTGGTGTTTGTTGGGTAATTCTGGGTCACTGTGCGCTGGGCTTTACACACATCTGCCATGACTAAATAAAACCTATATTATATGTTTAAAAGGAGGGGAGCATCTCACTTTACACAGCCAGAGGATCAGAGGACAGGGCTGGAGAGAGGTCCAGTTCTCTGAGTTCTGGATTCTGCTGCCCGATGGATCATTAGTATACTCTCAGTTTACAAAACAACCTAGCACTCTGAAAGAAACAGCTGATCAGCTGAAACTGTGCTGGGAATTTGCAGGATAAAGTCAATCATTGCATTTCTAAGCTCTACAAGTGATCATGCGCAAGAAATGATCAACACTCGCAAGTTTTCTGTGAAGTGTGCATTTCAATAAGCATGAAATATCCTGAAATTGAGGCTTTTGTATAAATCCAGTGTAGAGGTGCTAAAGTTCAGTGTAGAGCGCCGTTGCACATGCTGGGAGATCGCTTTGCTGTATTGTCTTCATTATTTAGAGTAATTGTGGCAGAGTGCGTAATAATGGCTCAGGCTGTCTCTGTGCTGGGAGGTTAATTGCCTTTGAATCCCAGAGCCTGAGGCAGAAGCAGGGGAGTGTTGGGAGATCCATTAGAGACGCCTGCACACAGCTGCCCACTCAACACTGCATGGACACGCCTTGCGCAACAGCAACAATGTGCAAAATAACAAGATGGCCACGCTGGTGAGTGCTGAGTGTAAACATCTGGAAATCGGTGTCAAATCAGAAGAGTTCTGCTGAACTGAAAGCACCCTGACCCAACGACCAACAAATATGAATGTGAATCCCTTCACTGTCATCGTACATGTACAAAGAGATTCAGTATCATATTCTCAAACATTTAAACAAAATACAGTACATACAACAAATTGTTGCTGGTGTTTATTCATAAAATGTTCACTAAAAGAAATGGTACGGTAGTGTGAAAAGAGAACATTTGTACTCCTACAGGACTCATGAATCAGGTGGGGTTTTTCATCCAGGCTTTCTTATGGCTCTTTCTTATGGTTTCTGTTAGGAAGTACCATGTTTGGTGAACCTGGAACCTAGTACCACTGTGAATCTACTTTTATTGCTGGTCAGTAACACAATCTACACTTATTTTCCATAGAAATTCTGTTAACACCATCAAGGTCTAAGGTGGTGTTTTTTCACATATTTTCTTAAATTCACTTTAAAGGTTCTAGCACAATACCCATAGGTTTCATATCAAAATGTTCAGACCAATCTCATCTCTTTTCCTAATCAGGTACCATTTGATCTGCATAAAGAAATAATATGACCATAAAGCTGAAAATATGAGGTCCAATTTTAGAAATATATCATATTTCAGGTGAAAACATACACTTACTCATGTGAACCAACTGTTTTGGTTCATAAAAGCAGTGACATATGTGAATACAATAGCACACACACACACACACACACACACACACACACACACACACACACACGTATTGTTCTGTAGTAAACATTGTTTGTCTGGAAACTCTTTGTACTTTACTATAATTTGAAATGTAAAAAAATAAATAAATGATATATATATATATATATATATATATATATATATACACTAATATATAGTATACAGTACATGGAATATAATATAGTATTTAGTATACATAGCCTACTAGTATATAGCATATGTATACTATACTAGCTCACTTTGACACAAAAATACTTTAACAAAGTAAACTTTTACTAATGGACGGTCAATTTGTGAATTAGAAATCAATTTCAGGAATTTTGCACAGAATCAGCATTTATCTAGCTTGGCTATCTAGTATCAGACACATTTGTGCCTAAATGTGACCACTATTATAGCGATGTTGTAAAATAACATTCATTTAGCAAACGATCTTTTATTTTCGTAATCTTCTTCATCAAAGGAATCAAACCCCTCACACTCTCGAGATCTGTTACCTTCCTCACTTTTCACAGCTGTACGCTTGTGGCACAACATGTGAGCTGCTGGCTGGTTAGATGTCTGAACGAGGAAGGAAATGTTTCTGATGTGGAGGGTAAAGCCTTAGTGACTTCATAATTGTTTATTGGTTCGTTTCACACTGATTGACACTTAAATTCACCAATCACATACAGAGCGTAGATGGCTAAGACCTGAGTGACAGACAAACACACGAATCACACTGTGAGAGGCGGATGGCGTGTATCTTAACCTATAATCTATCCTCTTTATCTAACCTCTTGTAGGCTCTTTATTCTTACTATCGACACAATTTAAAGGACAGACTCTACAGATTCAGGAAATGGTTCAGGAAACCATATTTCTACGCTGGCTTATCGCAAAGATAATTAAAACATCAAAAATGACGCACTGGCGCGTCCGTCAACCTCTGCACGCACAGGTGTAAAGAAACATCCAGGCCTCAGTGAATATACCTAAAAGCCTTAATCCTAATCCACAATCCATCATTATCTGCGATCTTTTAAATAAACAAGAAACGAGAACATCCTGGACCTGGACCTGGATGCTGTTGTGTTCTAGGTACAGTTGTAACAGTGAGACCAGTCTGTGGCTAGCCAAAGCACTCTAAAAGATCTCTAATCTGGGCTTTAATATGAAGGCGGTGTGACCAAGTGTGAGCATCAGATGGAGCACTACCTGTCCACACGATTCTGCAAACAGCCCAGTCCGTGATGGGTAGCACGAACAGAAAGTGACGTTGCGTGACTGTTAGTGACGCATTGACAGCTGGTCACAGATGAGTCCTCCTGAATAGTTATGGACTTTGTGAGGAAAAAAGAACCCACAGGACTGTATACTAGAAAGGGCCACAGGATCATAGCGTGAGAATAGAGTGAGACCTGGTGAGAAAAAAAAACAAAGCTTTGACCTTTTCAAATTCGTATTCTTACTTATCCCTCCTCCCTGTCTGCAGGGAGGAATAGTTTTTGAGCCATGGTAAGTTTCTGATATTAACTGATATTAACTGTCTTTTGCTTCTGCACACATTGTGATTTTAGTGGCGGTAGATACTTCAGGTACTTCTCACTGAAGTATTTATCTGAGTTTCACTGCACTGCCACACAACATGTGGCATCCTGCCAAGGAAATGTTTTATGTAGAAGAGTCTCTAGCACACAATAAATCGGCAGCACACAACAGCTGATGTGGGTTGTATATCCACCTGGGTATTTGTTCTCATTTTCCACAACATATTTGGCTGGCACAAGCATTGTTCTAAAGTGTGGCCCATCCGGGTAAAGCCAAGTGGGTTTTTTTTTTCCACACACACGCGCGCGTGTATGTGTGTGTGTGTGTGTGTGTGTGTTGTGTTAGAGATGGAGTTCGGTGATGAAAACAGTAATTTAAAGCACTATAATGCAGTGGCTCTTGGCTCCTTCTCAGAAGGGGCATATCTGTCTGAGTCCATTTTGGCAACCTTTAATTTTACAGTTGTCTACAGCAAGGCAATGTGATAATTAAAGTAGCTTAAGTGTGTGTATGTATGTTTGTCTTAGGACTGAAGGAAATGTGTGTGTTTGTGCTTGGTGAGTGTCTGTGTGAGAGAGAAAGAGAGACCTTGAACTATCAATATATACTTTTTCTCTGTAGCCTATATTTCCAAATTACCTAGATGAACGGAGCCTTATCAAGGGAAAGGTACCACATTTTCAATACAATCCAGCCATTTATTTTCTATGGGAGTCAATAACCACTGAGACATCAAAAGGGCCATCTCGCTGCTATCTCCTTTCATGCATGATGCATGCAATCAATCTGAGCAGCTCTCGTCCATTCCTGAGGGAAGCTGCCCTAAATCCCGATGGCTGGGACGTGTGGGGACCAAACTGGGCGCAGAGTGGCTCTGTGCTAGCCCTCCAGTGGTCAAGAGTGCATCTGCTGGCACAGACCAGGAGCCTTTTCTCCAGCGACATATGCATTAGGAATCGTGAATGGGGAGGTTTGAATTGATGATGACCAACTGAAGGAGTAACAAAGCCCAAGACTGATGCCAATCGTGCAGCCACACACACAGGATGTGTGTTGCTGGGCGAATGGTAGACTGAAGCGCACATGGTGAAGGTTTTGGGGATATTCAGGATGGTTTGTGCAAGGTTCCAGTGGCACAGAGGTCCCGGTACAGTGCAGTCCTGAGTTGTACTCCGTTGCCCTCTCACCTGGCTTGGCGTTATTAAATCACGAATGTGTTCCTCTGAGCCGATTTCGTTCAGCCACACACCAGCTCCGCTCTGCTGTCGTATGAGGAGTGGAGGTGGCGTGTGGACACCCCACTCCTCCATCCTCTCTCAGCAGGGCCACTGGGAAAAAAACAGCTCCACCATCCCCCATCCGCAGTGCCTTTAGGGCAAACGGCTCAGTTTGCCTCTACTAGCAACTGGCTTTCCAAAACACACAGCGTCGGGCAAGAGAGAGTGGAAAATAATGGCCTTATCAGCCTATCAGCTTTGCCAGGCCCTGGATCTGCACAGCAGCTATATGACGCGCGTGTCATTCATGTGGATCGGAGACTGATACACAACCAGCCAGGGCCTTTTTTTAAAAAATTGCTGCCATTTCCTGACAACAGAATGCCTTTCAATGAATCTCTCTATATTAACTGAATTACTACATGATGGTTTGAAGAGTGTAGCACCACGCAGTCACAATGCGTCGTGTTTATCAGAGCCTGTACCTCATTGGGGATAAAGATAGAGAGATGGAGAGAGATGGAGTGTGAGAGCAACAGAAACAGAGAGACTAACAAAAGTGTGAGGGAGTGAGAGAAAGCGAAGGAGAAATGGACGGACTGAGATAGAGAGGTCCTGTATTCACTAGCAGGACAGTATTTGTATACCTGTTTGTTTGCTGAGGGTGGGTTTGAGAGGCAGAGGGGACCCAATCGAACAAGCAGACGACAAACTTCATTTCGTTTCTTATTTACAATCACACCAGCAGCATGGTTTTGCCTTCATTATGTCAAGAGACGCATTAACAAGGCAATGAGCATCCCAGATGTAAAACAAATAACTAACTAAGAAAATTAATAAATAAAGTTTGACTGATGGCACTTGTTTTCACTGCTCTGATTACGTGTCATTCATTTGAAGAAAAAACACAAAAATGTTCAAAAGTATTACAAGTTAGAAGAACAAGGGTAGAAATTATGATTAATGAAATATGTTTTATTTTATGCAAAATGTGTCACATTGTGTATTATGCAAAATCACAGAAATGTTGTTCACATTGATCTTTGTGTTATGACTGTGCGTAATCTTTGTGTTACGACTCTTTGTGCATAATCTTTGTATTACGACTCTTTGTGCGTAATCTTTGTGGTTTGTGTGTTGGTGTACGGTGGTGCATGCATCTGTCACTCACGAGGAATTTTGTTGAGCTCGTTCATGAACTTGTCTTTGAGTTTGGAGAAGGCTTCATCTTTGCGACCCGTGCCGCCAGGTCCTGCCACCTCCGTGCTATTGGTCTGGATCTCGGGCCCCGCGGTGGGGGCGGGGTTTCCCACTAGGGCTTCCATCTGGCTCATAGCTAAACTGGGTAGCCAGGCAGAAGCTGAGACAGAGACAGAGAGAGTGAGAGAGAGAGATATTATGAGAGCGATAAAGAGAAATAGGAGAAAAGCAGAAAAGAAAGGGGGAAAAACCACAGATGATCAACATGGGTGTCATTAGGCCTATTTTATATAGCCCCCCTTAAATGTTCTTTAGCCCCCCAAAATAAGTACGCGTTATTCGTTTAAATCATCAGTAGTTCTCATTCATTCTGTCTTATTCAACCATGTCATTGTGTCTCACAATATACTCACAATGTACTGAGATAAATGAGCACTCGGACCTGAGGGAGGTGCTTATGTCAACAGCCATGAAACCTCAAATGCAAACTGAGTCTGAAAGATGTAATGTTTGTGCTATAGCTCTACACTGCTGTGTTACAATCTCAATTTATGTCTCGCTGTGTGTGAGACAGAGGATCTCTGTGTGCGAGACTTGCTAAAGACTGTGTAACCTCAACATAAGGAATACATCATTTGCATGATTTACAATGGTCCAAAATGAAACCACACTGACACCGACAGAGGAACCCTGATGAGTATTAGGATTAGTATTAGCTTAGTAATACTGACAAATGCACAAAGGACATCAGACACTGGATGCTGATGTACTTCCTCTTACTTAATCCTGACAAAACAGAGGTGCTTCTATTAGGCCCAGAGACAGCCAGGTCCTCGCTCTCTAATTACTCAGTAAACCCTCATTGGTCTCCCAATCACATCTTCTCTTACAGATAAAGATCTTGGAGTCCCAGTCTCTTGTTCAAAGCTCATGTGAATAATGTTTCTAGGACCACCTTTCTCCACCTCAGGAACATTTCAAAGATGCTCTCCTCACATGATGCATAAAAGCTAGTCCATGCATTTATTACTTCAAGATTGGACTACTGTAATGTCTTACTATCTGGCTGTACCACTAAGTGCCTAAACAAGCTCCAGCTAGTTCAAAATGCAGCAGCCAGAGTTCTTACTAGAACATTTGATCACATCACTCCTATCTTAGCTACTTTGCATTGGCTTCCAGTAACATTTTTTATTAATTATAAAATACTTCTAATGGCCTACAGAGCACTGAATTCCCTACAGTACCTTAAAGAACTCTTACTATTGTGGTGACCGTTGTCGGCCAGAGGAGGATGGCCCCCCCTTTGAGTCTTGGTTCCTCTCAAGGTTTCTTCCTCGTGCTCTAGGGAGTTTTTCCTCGCCACTGTCGCCCTTGGCTCACTCACTGGGTGCTGGGACTTGTACATTTGTAAAGCTGCTTTGTGACATCTGTTGTAAAAAATGCTATAAATAAATTTGACTTGATTTGAGGACTGATAAACAAACGCTAATGTAACGTTACATAAAAAGCAAACTAAAGACGACTTTTGCATTAAGCAATGCGGCATTTAGGGCAGGTGTTAATGTCTGACCCTTTTTCATTTTTGTGATTTTTCTGAGAGCGTCATGTATTCCCAGTGACACCCCTGGCGATTCCCCTGTTCAGTATGCATTTAAATAATTCCTGCATCATGTAACATAAGACATGTGTGCTTTTGTTTCTGTGTTTGGTTATGGACAGTATCTACAGTATGTTTCAGTCTTCATTTAGCAGTCCTCATGTTGTGTTTGAATAAGCTTTACTGCACACTCACAAGGCTAACATTGAGCCCACTCCCAGTTTTTATTAAAACAACGCTGTTACACTTAATCATTCGGTCCGACTTTAAGCAACTGGCCAAGTGAAAGCAACCTAGCGAACAAAAGCTGTGATCGTTTTTAGAAACCAGCTCTGGCACATTCGTATGCGTGTGTAACGGTGAGCGGTAAGGAGGCGGACACGTGCGGAGAAGAGCGAGATTTATTAGGGGCACATCCAGAATCAGCGACGAAGTCACAGTCCAGGGTCATAGAGCCAACATAGAGATCACGGGGATACATGGTAAACAAAAGGAACAAAACATAAGATGAGAGAAGGGAAACTGGTTATGAATCACACAGAGGCTAAGATAAACCCAAGGTAGGAACCATGGAGGCATGGATTAACAAACAGGCTTTGATCCCCAGTGATCAGCAACAAAACTAACCTAACACGGGTCTTGGATACATGGCCTAAAGAACATTAAACAAGACACAGGGGCGAATCATGAATGGCGGAGAAAATGGAACCACAACAGGGAAGTAAAGCAAAGCAAAGACAGGGAAGTCATTCCAATAAGGATACTGGGAAGGCCCTAATAAGTGTAGCAGTGTGGTGGGAGACTTATTTCTCAGCAGCTGTTTGGGTTATTTTTTAAAAGATTATTTTTCAGCAGCTGAAATGAACACGTTGAATGTTTCACGGCGAATATGTTTGATATTCAAGCATTTTTTAAATTTCACTTTATGTTCCGTGGGACCTCAAAACGTATCATGAAATTCTCAGGAAACCGAAGGAACCCAAACCGAAACAGACGCAGACAAAATTTGAAGGGAATATTCTGTACTCTGCTGCACACAGAGTTTTATTTGCATTTCCAGGGAAAAGCTGGAACACAGCAGGTACTGGACCTTACTGTGGCGGGCTCGTTCCGGTGTTGATTTGGGTATTTATGGGTGTTCCCTTCACCCAGTCTCTCATCTTCCTAGCTTTCTTCCCTCTCCTGCCTTTCTTTCTCTGACTCAGCTTCTCCCCGAAACACTTTTGTGTTTGTGCTCTTTCTGATCTGTGGGTGACGCTGTTTCCACCTACCCATTTCTTTCACCCACTGAGAATAATGCCACGCTGGGTGGATAGAGAAGCTCTTGAAGAAACTCTGGCCTCATAAACACATAAAGATCATTAAGTGCCTGCTGGTATGGGCTGCTGTTAGTCAATAACTTTAGCTAATAACAAAGTTGATTACATCCCCCCCCCCACCAATCTGTGATTGTGTGTGTCTTTGGCATCAGGCTGTGTGTGTATGTGTCATCCACTCTCTACAGGAGGTGGGCTATAGAGACAATAGATCTTGTTATTGCCGCTGTTCTGGGCAGGTTGTCATCGTCACACTTATGTCGCTATGGTGACAGCAGGAGTAATGGCTCATGGTGCATATGAAGGTTGTATGGCCCTGAATGTGTGGGGAGTGTGTGTGTGTGTGTGCATGCGTGTGTGTGTGTGTGTGTGTGCGTGTGTGTGCGTGCGTGCGTGCATGTGCGTGCGTGTGCGTGCGTGCGTGCGCGTGCGTGCGTGTGCGTGTGTGTTTGCGTGTGTGTGCGTGTGTGCGTGTGTGTGCATGCGTGCGTGCGTGCGTGCGTGTGTGTATGTGTGTGTGTGTGTGTGTGTGTGCGTGCGTGCGTGCGTGTGTGTGTGTTTGTTTTTGCTGTGTTTTGTGTGTGCATATGTGAGCATGTCCTTGATGATTTATCACTACAAAGACAGAAGTTTTTCTGCCTTAATGCTGTCCTTGTCAGGGAAAGGAAAGATACATTCACTCAGAATGTATACATTTACATTTACATTTACAATTACAAATGTAAATGTAAATGTAAATGAATATTGTGTGTTGCGTAAAGGACAGGACATGTATGGCGTCTTTGGGATTTAGTGTAAAGACAGTTATGTTGGACAGTTTATTGTTTTCCTGCTCTAACGCACCTGTTCAAACAAATGTTGATAATTAACTGATGATCTGAATCAGATGTGGAAAGAGGTGGAGGGGTATTATACTGTGAGACAGACACTAAACTCTGGGGTGGGCGGAGAGACAGACGTTAAACTGTGGGGTGGGAGGAGTAACAGACATTATACTGTGGGGTGGGCGGAGAGACACTTCTGGACTGGACCTTGTAGCCAGGGTTATGAAGCCAAGCCCACTGAGAGGTTGGCTAAGTGCTGGTCAAGGAGAGTTACTCCTATAGTCACTAATCAGACGATTGTGGTGCCCAGGAAAATGTGTTCACAGATGCGTTCACTGCCACCAGGGAATCCGCTCATCCTGGGAGCACAGCAGCACAAAGGTCATAGGCTGAAACATTCACCAGGCCACATGCTGCAGTGCACCACTGTGTCATGGCTTTCCGCTCAGAAAACAACACCATTTTCATTTTGCTGGCTCTATAAACTGCTGCCTTTCATCTAAAGTCTAGAATCAAAGGTCACTTTGCTTTCAGATGCCACACTCATGCACGGGCTGTGCCAATCAGCCGTGGAAAACAACAAAATCATCTGCTTTGAAATTAAGTGCAAAAAGGAAGGTCACTTTGTATGGGGAACACAAAGGATTTCAGTGCAGGGAGCAGATCTCCTGCATTCCTTGATGACCTTCTCATGCTAATGTCCCCTTATGGTGAGTTCAGGAAAGACAGGGAGAGAGAGAGAGAGAGAGAGAGAGAGAGAGAGAGAGAGAGAGAGAGAGAGAGAGATGTAGAGGCGTGGAGGGGGTGGAGAGATGCACACAGAGAGAAGGAAAGGGCTTAGCAGGAGGTTTGAGGACCAGGAGGAGTGATGAGCAGTTCTGGTGACACGCGGATGGTGTCGTGCAGTTTCTTTAGGAAGACGTGGGTGGCTGGCCTGGCAGCAGAGCTGAGCTCCATGCAGGAAGGAGGAAGACTGTGTGTGTGTGTACGTGTGTGTGTACGTGTGTGTGTGTGTGTGTGTGTGTGTGTGTGTGTGTGTTTGTGTGTGTGTGTTTGTGCCTGTGATTTCTCCCTGAATAGCTCTAATGCACACCTGTAAAGTTTAGTTCGTTCACTCAAACGGTGAGTCAGAGTTTTACAAAAAAAAAAAAAATCACAAAAGGCCTATAATTACTCACAGAGTAGGACCCAGAAAAGAATGTCCATTAGACTAAATTTGCATTTAGTGGGACAAAAGAAAGTGCCTTTGAATGAGAACTGAAGGTGCACAATGCTGTGGATTAGGCCCTAGGGGGCGATCACGCTGATAGTCTAACAATCCACAGCCTGTATTACCTAGAGTGGAACCGGGGCTCCCTGATCAGTGTTAGCAGTTGGCTTTGGAAAACCCAGAGAAAGAACTGAACAGCCAAAGGAAGTGGCGTGATTAGAGGGTGATTAGGCAAGAACGCCGGCCTGCCAGCAACCCGACACAGGTACAGCAGGTCTGGATTTGTTGGGGTTTGGACTGGGAGATGGGCACAAATGGTAATTACAGTACACAGCACAGTGCAATGCCAGGAGGTAATGGCTGTATCACATTATCACACTGTATGACAATATCACATAGCATTATCAGAATACTATACAAGTGTATGATATTGTCCTATTCTTTTAAAGTTCAACTCTACATAAGTTTGTGTTGTGTTGTGAGAAACAGGCTTTTTTGAAGGAATCTTTGATCTTCTGGGGATGTCAGGCTCCAATCTTTGCTCTCCATTTCAATTTAAATGAATATTGCCCTTCCTATATATGTTTTGCCCCCTTTAAACGTATATTAAATAGATCATAAAACAAACACACACACACACACACACACACATACACACACACACACACACACACACACACACACACACACACACACCATAGAAATATGTGCACACACACAAATGTATGCACTAACTATGGGCCAATTTAATACTCAACAGTGACCTTTAACACAATGGCTGAAGAATATCTGCTCTGCTTTTCAGAACAAACACCCTCACACACACACACACACACACACACAGAGCAGAAATCTGTCAGTCTATTTCTTATTTCCAAAATGCTTTTATGAATAGAATCCGTCTCCCCATTGTATAAGAAACTAGCCTTTGCAGATAAAAATACAAAGGCGAGACTGATTTGAAGAGGAATGCAGCCCACTGTAGATCTCCGTGTCTTTCTATTGAAGCTCACTGATGGGTTTTGAATTCGCCTTTGTCATAGGGACAGGGGAACCTTACCATATTGTTCCATTCAGCTGAAATTCATCAGTATAGCACTTATAACAGGCCACTTTGTCAGTGGGCAGCTTTATAGAGATCCCTGTCCGGAACCCTAATGATCTGAGTGAGGTGGAATTGCTTAACCGCCTGAGACGACAACATGAAGAAACCTTAAGAGACTCCTCAGGCCAGCGTGAGACGTGGCAGAAAGAACCAGGCTGGGATTAGGACGCGGGCACCGGGACCTTTTGTTACGTTCTGTGTCTTGTGCCTTGAGTCAGAACCATACAAGCGGCAGAGATGTTTTGAAAGCCGCTGCCTCCAGTCTTCATCGTGCTGAAGAACAATATGAAAGCATACAATCCTTACCCAATTACCACTCTACCCTTCCTCCTCACTCATCCCCCCCTCCTTCTCTCCAACTGCGTTACACACTCCGCCCTGCTGTCCCGACTCCACAGACGCCATTGTGCAACACATGGCTCCGCACACCACTTAATCCTCTGCAGTAAAGCAATCACCCTCTTCCGGTTGGCACGGCGAGTCGTTGGCATGCCCAAGTGCTCACCACTTTGATTGGACTCTTATAGTTTCATTTTCGGATGGTCCGGGGGGTCACGTTATTTGCCGCCTTGGCGGTGAGAGGAATACGGCGCTGCAATGCTGGGTGAGGAAAAGATAAGGCTGTCAGATCAGCCAGGCGTTAAGTTACAGGAAGAGAGGAAGGGCAGGGGTGTATACACGGGCCGTTATCGTTTCATACTCTTTCATCATTTCAGAGCTTAATACAGCATTATGCCATGAATCAAAATGAGCATTATTTCTCCAGAGCAGTTAAATTAACTCTTGGGTCTCTGTATCTTCTCATTTAAATTTAGAACTCAGTGGAGCATTTAATTATCAACTATATCCACTTAGCAAGAGCTGACATCCTTGTGTCACTGTGATGTGTCTTTAAAGCACGCATGCATTCATACTGCAATCAATGCACAGACAGATTTAAGATCAACAGAAGAAAATCCAAACCGATCGAATGTTGCGACTCTCTAGTGATGCATCAAATCATGCAAGTCTCAGCAGAAATCCATCATCACCCTCATCAGAAAAAGAGAACATTTCTAGGATCCTTCCATCTTCTAAAGCAGCAGTGAGATTTTTGTCATGTAATTGAAGCAGCTCCTTGAGGTATCATTTCGGCCGGTATCTGAAAAGCACGGGCAATAAAGCTGGCACTTCACACGGGCCCATTAGCTTTCTGATTGGTCCTAAGAGTCAGAGATGGTCTCAGTGACTTTGGGGAAAGGGCTGTTCAACTGTCTTTCTCCTAACATATGGTATGGTTAGCTTTAATGCGCTCTCCCATGGGTCAGGCGATGAGGGAGACATTCCATCTCAAGCTTGGCCTTCCTCATATTAGGAGTGTGTGACAAATTCAGTCTCTTAGGAGGAGTGTAATGAGGAACAGTTTGCCTAAGCTCACGAAAAAACAGTGTAACACTAGAACACCCAGTACTCTTCCAGTTTACACTTAGAAAATATAATATACTGGAAGGACGATGGCTGAAACTTCAGCTGAAATGATAATAACATGGGAGCTGCTGGTGTCTGGCAGGGCATCGCTCAGAAATTATCACTTTAAAAAGGCCTCTGGTTGGACAAAACTAATCACATGTGATTGCTTGGTCAAACAACAGATTGCAGACACAAAAAGAAAGTGGAAAAAAACAAAAAAGAAATGAGAGAGTTAGAACAAGCTTTGGATTAATGCTAAGGCTCCCGATCAATAGTCCTAATCAATAAGATAAAGAGAGAGAGAGAGAGAATTAAAGAAGGGAGACAGAGGGAGAGCTTGGCTGGTGTGTAGGCTCAGCTGAGGCCTTGGACAGTGTCACGGCTTGGGCAGAGGCGTATTAAGCAGCCGGCCGTCCAGAGTCCTGGAGCCCAGAGCAATGCCGTGTGGCTAAACTTGGCAGGCAGCCACTGACTAGGATCTGTAAGTCCATTCCAACAGCATAAGCAAATGAACTTGATTGTCATTCTTGTCTTTCTAAAGTAGGTTTGAAAGCCTGCTTAGAAGACGTTTAAGGTTACAATTTGCCTGCTGGTACATTGGCAGTGTTTGCTTCTGTACACTCGTGCATCCAGGGATCACACACATGGAAGCAAACCTCTAGCTATAACCAGCAGCAGTCTGTGGTGAGGACGCTGTCAGTCATGCTGAGTGTCCCCAAAAACCACAAGGACATGTCTCTGAATCTAACGGGACGTCTGATTACATGAATGCGACACAACGAAATGCAAAAAATGAAAAGAACTAAATTAAAGGATGGACAGCATGAATAGTTCACTCCAGCAACATCAACAATTAAGACATATTCACTGAATTCTAAGTTGTTTATCACATCTAGCTAATAAAACCAGAGCCTACAGTGTCCTCGTCACGGGCCTCCTCGTCAAATTTGCTTTCATTTTTCCATTTACATAATCAACCATTTGTACGTTACATTAAAAGCAACACAACAAAGGAGTAAATACACAAATTGCATGCTGATGAATTCCAGTGTGGTCAGTAATTTGCATGAGTTCATTTAACTCATTTATTTATCTCAGCTGAAGCACTTGGTTTTTGCTGGTTCACTTTTTTCAGCTAATGCTGTACATTAAAGTTTCTTTAACCAACTTTGTTTACAGAATTAGTTAAAACTAAGAAGCCATTAATTGCAGCTTTAACAAACCAGAAGCAATGTTATCAAAGTATGTGACACCATTACTGGATCACTGCACCAGTGACATCATGGCAGATTCTGAGGTCTGGTGTTAATGGTGTTAATCACTTTGCTAACATAACTTATGACTTACTAACTAATGTTGTAAATAATGTTAGTTAAGGTAAACACAATGTAAAGCATTAATTAATTTCTATAAAGCTTCTATAATGCACAAATTGCAGAGCAACACATATAAAATGAGAAGTTCGGTACATAAAACATAATTTTATTTAGGTGATATTTAGTTTGTGAAGTGCATTTTTAGGTTTCCTGGACAGTCAGATATGTATGAGTGGAATATTTTAGAATGCTGTGTTCTCTCTGGTCTATGCTGGGTCTGGTCTATGCTGGGTCTGGTCTACACTGGGTCTGGTCTATGATGGGCCTGGTCTATGCAGGATCTAAACTATGCTGGGCCTGGTCTATGATGGGTCTGGTCTATGCTGGGTCTGGTCTATGATGGGCCTGGTCTATGCTGGGTCTGGTCTATGATGGGCCTGGTCTATGCTGGGCCTGGTCTATGCTGGGTCTGGTCTATGATGGGTCTGGTCTATGATGGGCCTGGTCTATGCTGGGTCTGGTCTATGCTGGGTCTGGTCTATGATGGGCCTGGTCTATGCTGGGCCTGGTCTGTGCTGGGTCTGGTCTATGATGGGTCTGGTCTATGATGGGCCTGGTCTATGCTGGGTATATTGTAATTACCCAACAGGACACACAACCCCTATGCAGTGCCTGAGGACTCCAAGACTAGCTGTTTATCAAAGCTGGCTTTCTCTTAACCACAGCAATATACTTATGCAGAGAAGTGACCTAATAAGCAATTTGATTTTACTTACATAAATATACTTGAGGGCAGAAGAGAGGACAGACTTTTCTCCCATGTGTGTATGTTTGTGTGTGTATTTGTGTATGTGTGCGTGTGTGTGTGTGTGTGGGGGGGATGAGGAAGATAAGGTTAAGCTACCCAGTGTCCTGCAGCAGCTCTGCACTCCCCTGTGGACAATCTCCAGAGTAATGTGAATGGAAAAGTTATTAACCCTTCTTTACAGGAAGGCCTCTCATACATTATTTAGCCAATGCACAAAGATTTCCCCTGTTTTTCAATGACCCTCTAAGCAGGACAAGGGGAAGCCTTAAACGCGTTCGCTTTGTTGCGCACAAGGTGTCAGGCTGTTGCATCACTTGGTCGGCCCCTGCTCTGTAGCTCAGAGTGAATGACCCTCGCTGCTTCCTGAACGCTCCATTGACCCGCATGACGTCCTGTGCAGAGCACTACTCTTAATCAGAATTCAAAGTTTCCAGCCAAGAGGGTTTAAACCAACTCCTTCCTACAATGCAAAAACCCCACAGAAACAGGACAGATTAACCCAACCACAGAACAAATGTTTTGGGGTTTTTTTGTTTACAAATATGCCTATATTATACTCATGAAGCCACAAGATTGCTCTATGCTGGTCTGGGGAAGAGAGACCTGGGAAAGTGGGTTAGCTCTCAGGTTAGCACTACAAACATGAAGCATAGATTACCAATCTGGTACAAACATAATCATAGATTACTTGACTGGTACAAACATGAAGCGTAGATTACCCGTCTGGTACAAACATGAAGCGTAGATTACCCGTCTGGTACCAACATGAAGCATAGATCACCTGTCTGGTACAAACATGAAGCATAGATTACCCTCCTGGTACAAACATGAAGCGTAGATTACCCATCTGGTACCAACATGAAGCATATATTATGCTTCTAGTACCAACATGAAGCGTAGATTACCAGTCTGGTACAAACATGAAGCGTAGATTACCCGTCTGGTACAAACATGAAGCGTGGATTACCCGTCTGGTACAAACATGAAGCGTAGATTACCCATCTGGTACAAACATGAAGCGTAGATTACCCGTCTGGTACAAACATGAAGCGTCGATTACCCATCTGGTACAAACATGAAGCGTAGATTACCCGTCTGGTACAAACATGAAGCGTCGATTACCCATCTGGTACAAACATGAAGCGTAGATTACCCGTCTGGTACAAACATGAAGCGTCGATTACCCGTCTGGTACAAACATGAAGCGTAGATTACCCGTCTGGTACAAATATGAAGCGCAGATTATCCATCTGTCTGGCTGAATCTGGCTAATAGTAACCTTGAATCCTCCAAAGGGGAGAGACTGAGAGTAGAGAAGGAAGTGGATGAGAAAATTATTATTCTGGAACGGAGGAACCCCCGACTCCAGAACATGAACA
>NC_137507.1:18940000-18947500 GCF_041902795.1 Electrophorus electricus
GAGGAAGAGACAAGAAGGAGAAGTGATATGTTCCACCGCGGAAATCTCCTGTGAAAGGTCCCCAATTGACCCCATCAGAAGAATCTCCAACTGCAAGTGGGCTGAGTAGCTTTCAATCAAGGTGCATTGTTCCTGGAGTAGAGCGTTGGTGCTCTGTGGTCATTAGGTGAACGGCGAGAGCCAGATGCTCCTTAGTTTAATCTGCGTTCACTCAGGGCTTTTCAGAGCCGGTGATTAGACCCACTCAGACTGAGCACTAGTTGCAAAACTGTCTCCAGCTGAGACAATAATCCTGGGGAAAAAGTTAAGAACTGGATGGGTTCATGACCTAAACTAGAACAGTGCTGCGCAATATGAGCTCTAGTATGAGGTGTCCGAGGCAGTCTTCAGTGTAGATGTGTAGATGATATTGCTTCGTCCTCACTTTAGGACAGAGCTGAGCTCTTCACTACAGTCAGTATCCATAACGTTGCTGTCAACCAGTGACCTCTTCACTGGGGAGGGCACCAGGTCACATGCTTCTGATGTTGCTCAGACCTTCTGCCAAAATCTCTTATTCATACTCATTTTGTCACTAATTTCATAAATCCATCAGGTAAAATTGCATTGTACCTTCCAGAATGGGGCATTCTGACTAAGTGGTCAGTCACATTGATGCTGAGCTTAGGGCCGCAGGTGGGCGCTATCGTCTTTGATTCATTCAGGGCCGGCCAGCCCTTAATGGCTAAAAAGCCTTAATCACAGAAGAGCACCCTGAGATTTGTGAGGGTCCGAGCCATTCTGCATGAATCACAGCTGAGTAGGTCCACTGCAATTAGCAGCATCATTCCCTCTGGTGATTGGCTGGGGGTAAACATGATAAATCACAATTAGTGAGTGGCACCAGTGAACGCTGAGCCAGAAAGAGAAGAAATAGATGTTCGTCTGTGAATCAGCTGGCCGGAGCCTGACTACCGATCCATCTGAAATAATATGACCCGCCATACTCGTCAAGGACTTTAAAAGAGAGGAGAAGCAGAGAGTGGGAGGGGCTTGCTCGTTTTTGGGTCAGTGCAGAAAAGCTACTCTTAAGAAGAGTCAGTGGTGTGTTTTTCCCCCAAAAAAGCATCACAGTGGGGTGGCGAGACACGCGATGCCATCTGGCTGCCAGCACTGTGAAAAGGCCCTGGAGAAGATACATGTCTGGACATACCTCGTGCTTGGTTAGTGCAGAGCCACAGTTTCATAGTGTACTTTAATGGCAGGTTATTCTTCCATAGAGGAAAGAGTCACACGGAGAACAGCAAGATGGAAGGAAGGGTGATGTCCAAATGTAGGAAGCACATAAAGCGGAATGCAGAGAGACAGCACGAGTGTGGTTATCCTATTCAGCTGCGCTGCCTGAGAGGAACCACCCCCATATTTGATCATGTTTATTGTCTGAAACCATCTGCAGCTGATAACCCTTGACTGAACAAGCTGTTAGCCAGCCAAGAGGGAGCAGGGAGAGAGGGAGAAATCAGCCCAGATTTAAAATGGCTCCATCAGCACACATGCCACACACACACACATACACCCCCCCCACCCACCCACACACACACACACACACACACAAACATATGCACACACACACACACACACACACACACACACACACACAGACACACACACACACACACATACACCCCCCCCCACACACACACACAAACATATGCATGCACACACACACACACACACACACACACACAGACACACACACACACACACAGAGACACACACATACATACACACACATGACAGAAAGAGGCTCGTCTTCATCTTCAAATGATGAGACCATTTGTCAAACACCTAAACTTATTTGCATGCTTGTTTAATGTTTATGGTGTTGAGGTAACAGATGTTTTTATCATCCCTGAAGCATATTTCATTTCATTCCATAGAAGTCTACAGCGCAAGTCACCTCCCGTTACCTTGATTCTAGTCTGATCCACATCAACATACTTGCGCTTGTTGTTCAGACAGCACATCTAATCCCACGGATCTGATTGCAGAAGGAAGGAAAACACTTCGTCCTGATGTCCATCTGCATCCTGGTCTTCTCAGGTCAGCTCTGGGGACTCCCTCCCCGCGCCGTTTCTCTGTAAACCTGATGTGTCTCCTATGACATTTATCATGTCCTTCATGACTCCATCATGTCAGGGCAGCCCGAATCACAAAGATGGGATTCTGCAGCTAGGACTGAAAAGTGTAGAAAGCAAGCCTTTCACACCGGTGCAGTTTGTTTGTCTTTGGTTAAATCAGCCGTTCCCTCTGACAGCCACGGTCCCGCTCACCACACAGATGGGGCTTTGGAGCCAACTGCTTATACATTGGTATCGAGACAGAACCATTTCAGGTTCTGAAATGACCCATAATCATTGACCAGCAGGTGCTTATAGGTGGTAATTGAATCATTTGTTCTGAAAGGCCAGCGTTTTTGAGAAAGAGTGGTTATTAGCCCAAAATGCTGCTTTACATGAATTTGATCTTGATTTTGGAGATGGAAATTTTCCATTCCTGTCTAGAAATCAAGAGGGTAAGCAGCACAAAATTGAAAAATCAACTCAATGACTGTTGGAGTGTTATTAGGAGAGGCATGAAGCAATCTGCATGCAAATCGGGAAGCACGAGCTGGAGGACCCCAGCCAATCAGCACTGGAGCTAGCATGACCAGGAGGACCCCCAGCCAATCAGCACTGGAGCTAGCATGACCAGGAGGACCCCCAGCCAATCAGCACTGGAGCTAGCATGAGGGCAGAATTCTCCGTTTCCTTAAACATCTTGGATTCCAGCTCTGCTGGAGACGGCTGGAGTGGAAGAGCTGCCCCGGACACAGCCTTCCCAGCAGACACACGGATGGAGTCACAAAGCCAGGAATGGGTGGTGCACTGACTCACCCTCATAAATCCTCAACCCCGGCTGGGTGCTCGGGGGCCCTCAGACGGAGGGTGACACCACACAACACAGTGTGCCTCGGGGAATTTGGTGCCAAGACAGCTTTTACAGTGACCGACCCCCTTACAACATTTGCATTTCGGAGGTTTCTTCGTCACATAAGTGATTTGGTAGAGGCGTTGCTTGGCGGGACGACTGAAGATTCCGAGTCTCTGCGTAAATTCACTCGCTTCCGCTTAAGGTGTGAAAGGAGTCAGTGGCATTCGTCACCCAGAGAGAAGGTGTCTGCATGGGCACCCAAAATAGCTCACTCCCACTATGGAGCAATCTGCCATTTCATGCCCCGGTGTGCAGACATCTCACTGCACTCTCTTCCTTCCATCAGTGCATCTGCGGCTGGCTGTGATGCATCGCGACGTTTGATCACGCGAGAGCGCAGCCAACATACTGCTGATTACGCAACCCGTGGCACGTCAATGCCCCCCTGACCCCCTCCCTCTCTCTCTGCCTCTCCCTCTCCCCTCTAACTGATATTACCTCATTTAGATTTCTCTCCCCATTCTAGATCCCCCACCCCACCCCAATCCTTCTCCCTAATCTCTCCGCAGATGTCAGCCGAGCGCCAGCCGCCATATATATCTCCCCAGACCTTGCCCCCAGAGCCCTGGCTTGACCTTGACGTGACCTTCCAACCCAGCAAGGCAGAGCGAGGGATCTGACGTGGCATTGCGTAAAGGCACCATTAGGAGGGACCTGAGGGCCCGGAGACCATGGACGCACTCGGAAAAAGGAGAGAAACTGCCGGGGAGGGAAAGATTACTGAGGTTCGGCCGGCGTAGACCAGGAAGTGTATCACCCAAACGCAATTTGCTTACCTTAACATTCAGGGAGAATGGCAAGGACAGACATTAACAACAAAAGAACTGCAGTTATTAAACCTTAGCCTGACTTCACATTATACATTTTGGATATCAATCTATCATTAATTTCTATCTATTTTTAATTTCTGTGTAAAGTATTCCACAGCCAGAAATATGATCAATTCATAATTCATTAAAATGTCTCTTTACAGAGTATACTTTTCAAAAATAAATATCTTTACTACCATTACTGAGATGCTAAGCTTTTACTACTTCATAGTTTTTTGAGATTTTTGTCCCTAGCAATTTCACATGTAGCTAATTGGCACCCATCAGGTAATTCTCCTGTCCCCATGACAGCAGCCATTCAGGGAGGGTGAGAGCTGTCACGTGCTTCTTCCTTCGTCCAATCACTGCGTCTTTTCAAGCTGCGGCTCATGCGACATCTGGGGGAGGTATAGCACGCTTCGAGGTCAGCACTGTCCATCCCCTTCTGACACGTGAGCTCACGGACAGCCACGATTGACGTGTCCTAATAATTGTCCAGGGAAAGAGAGACTGTTGCCCCTCTCTCACAGAGAGCCAGGAGGCTATGGATGGTAGAAGTATCATCAGGAATCAAACTCCCAATGATGAAGCAAATGCAAACACCAGCCAGAGAACCCTACCCCTCTACCCTAGACCGCAGTCAGCTGACATGCGAATGAATTACTATGCCATCTGCAGCTGCGGAAAAGCTTCTGATTTCTAGGTCAGCTCAACATCAGGGGTTTTCTTCTCGTAGGCAGAGGTAGCTTGCTGGTTAAGGCACTTGACTTGTAATCGGAAGGTTGTTAGTTCAATCCCCACCAATGCCGGGTTGCCGCTGTTGGGCCCCTGAGCAGCGCGCTCGGTTGTGGTTGTCGTTGGTTTTGGGTAAAAGCGTCATCTAAATGTGACTAGTAGAGAGCTGGCAAGACCTCGTGAGCAAAACTGAGACACGTCACATGTTGTGTCCTTTAAGGTGGAGGACGCAGAAGTTGCAGTGTTTTCGAGAAAGATGCCATTTAACACCGTACTTTTTGATTCTCTTACACACAGCTGGTTAATCCCATTAGTGTGTACATAGATAGCCATTTCCCAGCGTGAGGAACACAGTGTGCTTGCTTCATGTTCTCTCTTTCTCTCTCTCTCTTCTTCTCTGTCCTGTATGTTTTTTTTCAGTTCTTTCTCTGTTCTTTCTTCTTTACTCTTATTTTCTATATGACAACAACTAGCAAACGCAAAACACTGATCATGCCCCCAATAAATCAATGCTGTCTATGTGTACTCTCGACTGAGGTTAGCACTGACATCCAGCTACACAAACATACACCTCCACATGCACACGCGCACGCAAAAACCCACGCTGCACCACACACCCGCGCATAACCCAGGTTTGGTGAGCCACAAACCTCAAACTCGTAATGAAACAGCTCCAACGATGTGAAGCACAAAGCCAAGAAGCATGAACGTGCCAACCAGGCACAAGGACATACATGTCAGAACAAGACTGCTGACCTCTGCTAGTTAGAGTGCGGCTGCTGGACCTCAGCCCTCTGTTTCAGGTGGGGGACGGACCCTCAACCCCGACTGGCAAGTCTGTATATTCTCTGCACACACTCCCTGGCAGGCGTTCCCCACGCTTGACATGATCCTATTTTGAATGGCTCTTTGCAGTAATAAGGTCATTTGTCTTGTGCTGGAGGCAGAGGATCGTGGGTCGTCATGCAGGCTGCGAGATGGGGATGATTGCGGAACGGTTCTGGGCTGGAAGTCTGCTGTGCGCTCACCCAACCCCGTGCTCCCAGCATCGGTGCATCTGCGGTTAAAAGCACCTCTGTGAAAAAAAAAAAACCCCAATAATGTTGTATTTTGGCTCTGATGAGGCCCATAAAAGCATAGGGGAAACCGCAGGGGCGGCGGCGAGGCAGGAGGAGCGTCTCAGGGGATGGACACACAGTGCACAGCTGCCGTTACCCCAATATCAGGTTCTGCTTGGGCGCCAGCTTGTTTTCGGCAGCCATTGCATGTTACGGTGGCCGGAGCATATTTGATTACGGAGCGTCTGGATTTTCTCAAACCGGATGGGATCTAATTCTTCCGGAGAGGGTATTTTTCCTTCTTCCAGACGTGGATGGCTTCACCCACAGCAGGTTCAGGTCTGCGTCTGATCTGGCTGGAAGGAAAATCTGCCTTCATGTATAGAGCACTCTGTGTTTTTGGGCCAATTTCTGCAATCTGGAATGCATTAGCCCTGGATGCAGGCCTGTAAATAAACCTAACGCGTACATAAAGCCTCCAACCGTGTGTAAGTGGTCGTTCATATTTGAACAGCTACATACCATATGATGAATTAATATGGCAATTTAAAGGATCATTAAATAAATAAATAAATAGAGAGATAGATAAGTAAAGGTCTTGTTTTCACCATTACAGCAGGGAAAGCGATCGCGGCGCGGAGATTGTAGTTACCATGGCAACAGCGGCTCTTGGATGGTGTTAAGGCTTATATATAGCATCAGACTTACACATTCCAGAAGAATGAGAATCATATGGGAGTGTGAACAAGAATAATGAAGCCAACTCTCGTGAGCTTCTCAGTCCTGCGTTAACGACTTTCACATCATGGCTTCAGAGTCCCCTGAGATGGCTTGTGCTAACTTTGCCATTAGCTAACGCTTGTCTTAGAGTTGAGCTGTCTGAGCGTTAATGCAGCACACACACTGATTTGTAATTACGGGTAACACTGGAAGGCAAATAAAGGAACTGGGTGTGAGTCATACCTGTGTCCACTCTGCTAGAGCCAATTAACACCCCCAGCTGGGGCAGTGGGGCATTTCCATGCAGGATAACTGCAGGTGAACTGGAGAACTGCATAGCCTGAGTCCATCTACCTGCCTCCTCTCAGACCCACCTGACCAGTGTTTCTGAATTTCCCTTTGTTGCATTCTAGTAATCTTTTATGTTGTAGAATCTTATAATCGCAGTTGGACACACTTGTTTGAATGTTATCAGGAGACATTTGCAGCCGAAGTGGCATGGCACACAGCTGGTTTCGAGGCGCAGGATCCCACTGTAGGCAGCGAGCCAGAAGATATGAGAGTAACACTTCACTAAAGAAATTCCAAAGTTGCCCTGCAAAGTATCAAAGCATTCAGGGATAAAAACAGGAGGGATTTATAGAGAGGGGAAGATAAGCTGGGCACAGATCTGCCTGGAGGAGCCTTACCAACAAACATAGGAGAGAGAGAGAGCGCGAGAAGAGGACAGAGTGAGAGAGAGAGGACAGAGTGAGTGAGAGTGAGTGAGTGAGAGTGAGAGACAGAGGACAGAGTGAGAGAGTGAGAGAGAGAGGATAGAGTGAGAGAGAGAGAGTGAGTGAGAGTGAGAGAGTGAGAGTGAGAGAGGACAGAGTGAGTGAGAGTGAGTGAGTGAGAGTGAGAGAGTGAGAGAGGACAGAGTGAGTGAGAGTGAGTGAGTGAGAGTGAGAGACAGAGGACAGAGTGAGAGAGTGAGAGAGAGTGAGTGAGAGTGAGTGAGTGAGAGTGAGAGAGTGAGAGTGAGAGAGGACAGAGTGAGTGAGAGTGAGAGGATAGAGTGAGAGAGAGAGTGAGGGAGGACAGAGTGAGAGAGAGAGAGAGTGAGTGAGAGTGAGAGAGTGAGAGTGAGAGACAGAGGACAGAGCGAGTGAGAGAGGACAGAGTAA
>NC_137507.1:18952500-18965000 GCF_041902795.1 Electrophorus electricus
GCTTACACACCTGCTTACACACTCCTTCACTCTGCTACTGGATCCAGCTTTCGGAAAGCATCTGGTGCCCACCGGCAAAATGTCGGCTGTGAAAACTCATCTGGATCGTGAGGTTTTCCCTCTTTTTGAGCCTCAGAGATGCTCAGCGCAGTCCTGCCTCAAACAGGACGTGAGCGCAGCACAGCGAAAGGTTGGACCTCCCTGCAGGCTGGGAGCAGGGGGAAATGACGAGTCGGTCGCAAACAAGGACATCCCCAGGAGGGAGAACACAGACCCTTCCTCTGTTCCATAAGGTGTATGGTGTCACTGGAGAGAGAGGGAGTGAGTGGGTGGGGATGAATGGTTGACTTCTCTCTACAGCAGTACATAGGAAAGGAAGTCATACAGTGCCTGAACTGGGTTTTTAACTGCCTAAAGAAACATACCTCATGCCTATTCAATTATGCTAAGGCATAAATGCAAATAACCCTTGTCAGCTGCACCATGCTGTCTCAATTAAAGTGACATATTTGCAGAGGTTAGTCTTCCTATGGAGGAACAGACCTGATAAAACAGCCAAACAATTGAATCCATGCCCGTCATTGCTAACTATTCCTAAGTTGTTTGGATATAAGCATGAGGTTAACGTGGGTCATCTATTAACGTGGTGTTGCCATGCCACCATGCAAATACACAAGCTGTCAAGGGCCTGCATGTCTGGTGTGTGTGAGTGTCCCAACAAATGTGCATCCCTTCAGTTCTGTCTTTAGTCATCACTGAAATGGCTTCTGAATTACAATGAGTTTACTATTACTAATACTGAGGTCTTTAAGATAACTGTTTCTGTGCAAGCAGCAGTACTGCTGACAGAACTGCTCCAGTCTGAAGGGTCCAAGGGGCTGAGTCCCGTAAACCTTTCTGATTACGTACATCGGAGTCAGGATACAGCAAAGCATATCAGAATAATGAGATCGGAGTCATCTGAGACCCAGCCCCTGGTACGCGCTCCCGCTTCGATAAAGCTAGCCAACATTCACAAAGTGCCAGTGGCGAACTTTAAATGGTGCCATAAATCTGAATCGCTGTTCTGTTGTTTGCAAGGGATTGGCGTCACAGTGTAAAACCTTATGCATTCAAATCAATATGACAAATCTGCAGAGTTGTACTCATACATCATGATCAGTAGAACCCAAGATCAGATGAAGCGTATCGATTCCTGTGAGAAGAACCATATTACAATGGGTGAGCAGCACTAGGTTAGTGCCTTCGTGGCTATACTGTAAGGTCTGTAATTATCTAATCTGCTTTCTTCTCATTATTTTTTAGAACTATTTTTGCTTTGTATTATTGTTGTTGTCATATTTATTTTATTTAAGGTTAGTGTTTTAGTGTTTTACATATTCCTAGTTTCTATCAAAATAACTGGCAAAGAAATTCCTAATTTGAAGGAAGCAATTACGGCACATTTCCGGCTGCAAACATAGGGGAAGGACCTAACTGGCACGGGATGCTTTGTAGCAGTTTAGGAACCAGCAGCAACAACAATTACAACAAAAACAAGCCCCGTCGATCCACTAAATATCATGTGCACACAAGCCCCAGATGCTTTAGCAGACCTTTTTTAGGGTTGCAATAATCTTTCATATCAAAAGCAAAACTTCTCCTACTCATACGGTATTAGTGCTAGGCTATGTCTTCATGGTGCACCATAACATCCACCAAGAACCGTCGCGCGGTAGGCCTTAAGGCTGTGTAAGTGGCCATGAAATAGTAAAGGCAGAACCAGAGATCATGAAGCGCTGCTTCTCATAACTGGACAAGCTTTGTAAGAACTTTCGTGATGTGACTGGATTTGTTTTCCCTCACTGGCACACTTGCACAACCCTGCGTCTCTTCACTGCAGCTTTGTTAAAAGCAGAAGGGGCGATAGCCAAATGTGTGGAGGAGAAGGCGCTCCTCTGCTGCCGGTGGGCTTGACTGTGGTCGCTGTCCGAGAGTTGTGGTGCTGAAAAGATCCATCATTCCCCATGCCGCTCACGACTGAGCCAGCTGGGACACAGGCAGCGTGCGCGTATATTTTGGCTTCTCTAGAATGTGGTGAAAATGGGTCAGAAAACCTAAATAAAATAGTTAATAAAACACGATTTTTCACTTTGAACGACAGACACCTGGACAGGCAGTGCTGAGCTGTGCTTGGTGAACACATAAAGTCCACAGTGATAGCGCTCATTTTTGACATCAGCTGCTGGGTTATCAACATCTTCAAGCAGCCACCAGGATTACGTGTAGAGGTCAAAGAGTAGAGGTCAAAGAGCAGAGTTATAAAGCAGACAATGGAAACGCGGAATGTCAAATGGCTGATCATGTGATTGTGATTCCTCTGTCACAGCCAATCAAAGATCAAGGCCGGTGAGCGAGGACAGGGCTATATTGAGCGCGTGGAAAAATCCTCCGCTGACGACAAGCCGCTGTCAAACGCTCAGTGCTCCAAACTATGTACTCTCTCTCTCTCTCTTGCACACACACACACATGCGCGCGTGCACACACACACACACACACACACACACACACACACACACACAGATCCCTTTGTTTAATTTGCTATCTTAAACATCGCCTGCGCTCGCATGCACATGGTAGCACACTCGTTAGCTTACTGCCCGTGCGACCTGTCGTAAATGTCATGGCACATGTATTCGATGTATTCATGGGTTTCTGGCCTCATCAGCTGTTCTGCGCGTGCCAGGCAGGTATATGAGATGGGAATAAGCGCACACTATGCGTTCGTTATAGCATGCTTGTTATAGCATGTTATAGCACTTCTAGGAAAAAAGCTTAATAGGTAGTGGATTCAAACCGTAGCACTCAACCATAGGAAAACAAAACCATTTCTAATACAGACTTAGTCTAGGGGCGTGGTGGTTTGCTACCTTCCGGAAGAACATACACTCAGGCGACAGCAGGCGTTAGCAAAACAAACCCAGCAGATCAACGCAAAGGCAGGCAGAGTCACGCATTAACAATTAATGACAGCACAGCTGGATGCATGCACCTTGGCACAGAGCAGTCACCATGGCAGAGGGCTGGAGGAAACAGAGCCGTGGTGTTCCTCCTCTCAGTCTAGGGTCAACTGCAGGAAATTAGTGGCCCTCAGTGCCTTTGTGGGAACGGTAAGCTGTGACAATCCCTTTAAAAAGTGCAGCACTGTTTGTTCTGTGCCACCCTCACATGCTTGAAAGTACGAGCCCAATTTCAGGAGCAGTGAGTGTAAAAGTAGAAAGTTTTTTTTTTTTAAAAGCCAGGGAATAGGGGGAAACGTGATACAACTCAACCAAATCCATTTCTGTGTAAAGGTTTTTTTTTTTAATAACAAGTATACAAGGCTGCTTTCAGGTGTTACACAGTCATGGGAACAATGGAGTCATCCTTCCCCTTCACAAGCAGACATAACAGTGACTGGTGATCATTTTTGGAGTTGTTCCCAGTATATTCCTCAAGAGCACTGCAAGAATACAGCACGTCTGTGTAATGATGTGAATAAAGGAGTGAGTGAAAGTGAAAGGGGGAGAGGAAGAGAGGTAAGGAGAGAGGGAGGGAGGGAGGGAGGGAGGGAGGGAGGGAGGGAGAGAGGGAGAGAGAGGGAAATAGGGAGTGAGAGAGAGAGGGAGAGAGAGGGAGAGAGGGAGATAGATAGAGAGAGAGAGGGAGATAGATAGAGAGAGAAAGATAGGGAGAGGGAGAGAGAGAGATGGAAATAGATAGAGAGAGGGAAAGAGAGAGAGAGGGAGAGAGGGAGAGAAGGAGAGCGGGAGGGAGAGAGAGAGAGGGAGAGAAAGGGAGAGAGGGAGAGAGAGGGAGAGAAGGAGAGCGGGAGGGAGAGGGAGAGAGGGAGAGAGAGGGAGAGAAGGAGAGCGGGAGGGAGAGAGAGGGAGAGAGAGGGAGAGAAGGAGAGCGGGAGGGAGAGAGAGAGAGGGAGAGAAAGGGAGAGAGGGAGAGAGAGGGAGAGAAGGAGAGCGGGAGGGAGAGAGAGGGAGAGAGAGGGAGAGAAGGAGAGCGGGAGGGAGAGAGAGAGAGGGAGAGAAAGGGAGAGAGGGAGAGAGAGGGAGAGAAGGAGAGCGGGAAGGAGAGAGAGGGAGAGAGAGGGAGAGAAGGAGAGCGGGAGGGAGAGAGAGGGAGAGAGAGGGAGAGAAGGAGAGCGGGAGGGAGAGAGAGGGAGAGAAGGAGAGCGGGAGGGAGAGAGAGGGAGAGAGAGGGAGAGAAGGAGAGCGGGAGGGAGAGAGAGGGAGAGAAGGAGAGCGGGAGGGAGAGAGAGGGAGAGAGAGGGAGAGAGAGAAAGGGAGAGAGGGAGAGAGAGAAAGGGAGAGAGGGAGAGAGAGGGAGAGAAGGAGAGCGGGAGGGAGAGGGAGAGAGAGAGATGGAAAGGGGAACAGACAGAGGCAAATTCATGATTTGATTATTTCATATTAAATCATGGCCTAAATTAGTGGGAGGGCTGTTGTTGGTGTGTTCCAGTGTACATCATTCAGCAAAGACTGGGACAGGAACAATGCATGTTCATGCATGTGTGTGGTGCCGATATGAGCATATGCGCTTGTGTGTGTGTGTTCGTGCGTGTGTGAGAACATAGAATTTGAGCATCATTTGTTGGACTTGTGAGTGGGGACAAAAGGGTGAGGTCATGTGTAAAGGCTGCCCTCGTCCTCCAGGTGCGGTACAGGACTACGGAATCACTTTTACAGGGGCTGAACTACTGTTTCTTTCCCTTTCTAATGCGGAAATAAAGGTGTTCCATACTGGCACACACACATCGGACAAACACACATGCATACATGCAAGCATATGTTCACACACAGCCCAGTGCTAGCCTCAGATACGAGACAAAACTCAGTAACTCAGTCACGGACCCGATAATCACGTTGTAGTCCACAATGACACATATACGTGAAGCCTTCGCTAAAGGAATGGAATTATTCCTTTAATTGCATAATTAAAGAGAAAGCTCATTGTGGGCAAAGAGTCTGAGAATGGGTGAGTGACTGAATGAGAGAGAGAGAAAGAGAGAAAGAGAGAGAGAGAGCGAGAGAGACAGAGAGAGAGAGCTAGAGAGAGAGAGACAGAGAGCGAGAGAGACAGAGAGAGAGAAACAGAGACAGAGGGAAAAGGATTGAGAGAAATATTGAGAGAGACAGAGAGAGAGACAGAGAGAAATTGAGAGAGAGAAAAAGGGAAAGAGAGAAATGAAGGGAGAGAGGACAGAGAGAGGGGACCTTTATGTCATTTTCTTTCTTCTTCAACTCTTTTCTAAATCGTTTTCTTCTTATGTTCACTGATCATTTCAAACTAAATTCTCAAAATTCTTTTAAATTCAAATTAACTTCTCATATTTCGAGACGTTCGTCAAGTTAGTCAACTTGGCACTTGTGCCAAGAAAAATTTCTAGCGAACAGAATGGGATGGAAAGAAATGTATAGGCAGAGCAAAAGAGCGAGTGAAGAAGAACTCGGTAGACAGGAAATCCGTTATTCATGTGCAGAGATGAGGTCCCACGAGACCCAGCCCAAAAATAGCTGGGTACAGTGGCACTGCGACAACGGGGAGACGATCTAGCCAAGTTCTTCCTCCCCTGAGCAGAACGGCAGAGTCCCGCACCTCTGTGCTCCCTATACTACTCCACCACCCTGCTTCGCCCAGCGGGTCCTAAATCACAGCGCCCTGCTCACGCTCTCTACACACGCACTCAGTCTGTCCAGTGGTCATTAACTAAAATGAGGATCGTGTAACAGTGACAGTACAAACAAACAGTGTAGTTGGAGGCTCTCTGGCACTTTGTCTATAATTTAGCATCATAATATTTGCTATAATATTAAGAACACAGGCACAAATATGTGCAGAAACAAGGCTAAAACGTGTGCAGCTGCAGGATGTCTCTTTCCAGTACTCAAATATTTCATCTGTGCAAAAACCCAGCTGGTGTTGTAGATGCTGTTCCCTGGCTCATACAGTAGGGAGTCTCCATTACAGTTGAGTACAGTGGAGAGAGAAGCCCAGGCTGGCGGTACAGTGTAGGTCATTAGCTCCTACCTGGTAGTGTGTGGACACTCCTGGACGTTACTCAGTGCAGCCAGGCGACGCTGGACGGAGGAGAGAGAGCAGGCTGGAGCTCAAACACCCGTTTGCTGCTGGAGAGGAGTGACAGACACGCTCGTGCACATCCACAGCACTGACACGAAGCAGCGAACGCCTCTCTCTCTCTCTCTCTCTCTCTCTCTCTCTCTCTCTCTCTCTCATGCTCTTCTACCCGCCCACCTACATCAGCCCCTCCCCCCTCTCTTTCTCTCTCTCTCTCTCCCTCTCACTTCCAGTTCCCTTTCGTACTCCCTCATGCTGTCTCTCTCCCTCTCATGCACACACACACACACGCACACACACACGCACGTACATAAACTCTTGCTCTCTCACGCGCTCGCTAATGTTTTCTCTCCTGCATTCTCTCTTTCTCTCAGTGCTCACTCATTTGCTCTGACACATGCTGTCTTTTATACATACACTCGCGCTTGCCCATGTCTCTGTGCCCAGAAACCTCACACCGCCCCTGCTTGTCTCTTCTACAAGCTGAAGTAACCATACACACCCTTTCACTTAAATAGCGCTCCCATATGCACACGTCTGCTTTTAAAGCATCGTCCCCTCCACATTGAATTCTTACGTGCATCCTTTACTATTTTTTTCACATTTTTACTTATTTCAATTTCTTATTTCAATTTCTCCCTTTTGCATTTATTTCCACACCTCCTACCAGAAAACGCCATGCTGTAAATGTTTGTTGTCCCCTGGTTCTGAACTCCATCACCCCTCGGATGGGACACCGAAGGACAGAATCTGGACGCACCACTGCTCCTGATACAGCTCAGGCGTTTCCTATGTCCATGCTCCAAAATGGCGCTCGCTTATGTGTTTGTGCTTTTACTTTACTTGGATTTGAATGCAGATCCATTTCTACAATCATTTCCAGGTTATCAAGTTCTGCACTGATCTGTGCAGAAGGCCACAGAAGCTCGTGCGGCTTTGCCATGGTGAGGGTGACTCAAGGTCATGTCCTTAAGGAGGCGCATGCTGCAGCCAGGTTGCACAGAAGGTGGGGCTTTATTGCAGTGAAAGGATGCACATGCACACACATGCACACACACTTCAGCAGTTCTGAGCACAGCCTATATGAAGAAGATTTCAGAGAGTAACTGCAGCGTACTGTAGAGAAAGACGTAGGGGTAGTCAGAATTGTAGTGAAGTACATAATGTTTCTAGAGAAATAGGATGTTAGAGACAGAGGTCCTTCATCGTCTGTGTGTGTGTGTGTGTGTGTGTGTGTGTATGCATGGATGCATGTGTGTAAGCTATGTTCTGGTATATTAGTTGAGCAATTGGTCAGGTAGAAAGTGTCACTCATGGTGAATATACAGTCACTGTCCACACACACACACACACACACACACACACACACACCAGTAGCACCATATCTACAGATTATTATTATTAACCCCCCCCATCAGCCAGGAGGCGCTAAAGCTGGGAGAACACAGAAGAGGCAAGGACAGGGGCGTGATAATACAACACAGGACAGTTACCCTGCTCCTCAGTCCTCGACAAATAAAACAAGCAAAGAAAGACAAACATTGGAAGGCAGCGGTCAAAGAGCAGATGTCCATGACTACATGCAGGACTGGTAGGAAAAACCCTCTAAGCTAAACTGGGTGGATCTATATTGATCCAATACCTCAGGTATAAATGTGTTTCAACAGGAAATCGCCGTTAACATGTTGCCAAGGTCCTGAGAAAATGCAATTTCGCTGGTAAACATCACACTTTTCTTTCCAAGTCAGCCTACAAGTATTGATCCTTGGGAACCAGATGGTACTGAACTCACGCGCTAATCCTGACCCAACATCAGCCAGGCAAAATGACGATGCTGAAGTAAGGTTGTGCGGAGGGAAAACGCTTGTGCAGAACAAGCCCATGGTCTCGGCATGTTTCTTGTTGCAGCAGCACCGGTCGGCGTGGCGAGCACGGCACCGGCGCATGGCTCAGTCAGGCGGCAAATCGTGCCCACGTCAAACACAACGCTGTGGCTTAATCATTACCTTCACCGAGCCCTGCGCTGCCCAGCCAGCAGACCCCAGTGGCGAGCAGCTGCCTATGTGGCAGAGGAAAGAGGAAACGCTTTATTTCACCGTGCACTGAAAAGGGACATGCCGTGTCTCCAGCGTTCGGGGCTCGCATCTTCAAATCCGTAGCTGCGCATCAGTGCCCCGTCTGGTGCCTTTTGAGCAGATGCATTTGAGACACAGCCTGGTGTGAAGCTGGAGGCTGTGAGTTGGAAGAGTGAATGTGGCCAGGGAATGTGCAGGAGGAAGTGTGCAGGCTCTTGTCAAAGGCTGAGGAGGGAAGCATTTCATCCCCGATGCTCCACTGATCAGCAGGGATGACCTTAATGAACCGTCAGTGGAGAAACAGTACAACCAGACACTCCACAAAGATCTGTTTCTCTGCCACTTCAGCAGCATGCACACATTTGTGCACACACACACACAGACACACACACACAGACACAAACACACACACACACAATCTTTTAGGGTGCTAAAATAAAGGCTATATCTAGAAAATGGCACACCTCAAAATTGGAGATAATAATTGCTTGCACGGTACTGGTCATGTGTGGTGGATTTTCAGGGCCACAGTAATGTGTCTTTATAGAGCTGAAATAATATGAGACAATTTAAAACGCTCTCAGATTGGTTCTGGGTTTGAGCTGTGGAAAATGTTTCCACACAATTCGCTTGAAATAGGCATGTGTAGCTGATGGTTACTGTGGAGCCCACACAGAAAATCTGCTTGCTTTTTTAATGAGTTTTCCCTGCTCTTTGTGAAATGGGTAAAGATCTTCATTTACACATGACAACCCAAATCATAGATCTCAGGTTAGATGGTTCTCTAGGAGTCAGTATCTGATCCTCAGGTTAAACGGTTCTCTAGGAGTCAGTATCTGATCCTCAGGTTAGATGGTTCTCTAGGAGTCAGTATCTGATCCTCAGGTTAGACGGTTCTCTAGGAGTCAGTATCTGATCCTCAGGTTAAACGGTTCTCTAGGAGTCAGTATCTGATCCTCAGGTTAGATGGTTCTCTAGGAGTCAGTATCTGATCCTCAGGTTAGACGGTTCTACACTAGGTAATCTAGCATTTCATCTCAGTTTTCACAATTCTTGGGTAGTTAAGATAGCATCTGATCTCAGGCTAGACATTTCTCTGGTAACTCAGTGTCTGATTTTAGGTTAGACAGCTGTTTATAAACAATGCAATCTCAGATCTGATATTTCTCTAGTAGCTAGTCCAGTGTTTGATTTTTTAAATGAGATAATTAACCCATGTTTGATCTTCAGGTTATGTCATCTGGCTGTTAATGTGGTGTTAGACAGTTCTGCACCATTTAGCTGTTTATGGACATGCTGGTGATGCCCAGCAGGGGACTGCGGTTCAGAAAGCTGCGGGAAGACGGGCTCTTAATTCATTATTCTTTGCTGCACCGGGCGACAGACACGACTCGGGTCTGCACGAGGAAAAGAAATTGGGAACGGAGTTCTAAGCCATGGGAGTAATGCAGTAAGGCGAGAGAGCATCACTCACATAGCACATATAACCACAGGGAGTGTGTGACTCGGTGACTCTTCACATATTACAAACCTGGACCGGGAGAGTGAGAGATGTAGAGGGAGAGAGAGGGGCAAGAAAGAGGAACAGGGAGAAGGAGAAGAAGAGAAGGGGGAAATGATGTTGATCAAAGCAAGCCTCGAGAACAAGAAGAAGCTCGCAGAACACAAAAAGGTCAAGGGTACTTCAGACTGTGAGGAAGAGACTTTACCCCAGTGCTCCTGAGATGTTATGGAGCCTTGTACCAAGCCACAAGCTCAGAAGATACATGGGCACTAAAAGGAAACCTAAAAACAGCAAACAAAAACTTGATCTGCACCTGCATAACTGCTGAATGCTTCCTCCCTGCCAGAAGTTCACAGCATGACAGAAACTCACACTCCACTGGGCTGAGTCACTGACATGAACTACATTAATAACTTTCTTTGGTACCACAGAAACTAACCACACTTGGATACCACAGAATCTATACCTTGGGCCATTGTAATTTACAGAATTGTTGCATTTCTGGCTATGCGAACTCTATTATGTCTGATATGTTTATGAGCAGTGATGGATTTCTGTGTTGTTTACTGTCACCTTCAGGCATCATCATAGAACAGAAACAGCACTGATTAAAGTAGTTAATGACCCTTTGGTGGCTTCTGACCAGGGTTATGTCTCTTTGCTTATACTGCTTAATATAAATGCAGCATTTGACACCATAACATAATATTACTAGATAGACTCAAAAATGCAGTTGTGAATAGAGGAATGGCCTTCTCCTTTTTTAAATCATACTCAGCTGATCATTTGTCAACATAAATGGAGACTTTTCAGCATATGCAAAAGCTAGTTCTGGTGTCCCACAAGGATCTGTTCTAGGGCCCCTGCTTTTTTCTTTATATGTGCTATCTCTAGGTGACATTATTCGCAAACACTGTGCACAAACAGATTCCACTGCTACACTGAAGATACTCAGCTACATGTCTCAGCCAAACCAGAGGACAAATATCCTCCTAATATTATTGAGGACTGTGTAAAGAACAGGAGACATTAGATGTTGAGAATATTTCTCTCAATTAATCCTGACAACACAGAATTGGTCTTATCAGACCCACAGGCAGTCACGAGTACACTCTCTCATTGTGTTAGAAACCTTGATGGTCTCCCAATCACACCATATTTAGGTAAAGATCTTGTTGTAATTATACATCCCAGTCGTTTGATCGAAGCTCATGTAAGTAATATTCCTAGGACAGCCCTTTCCACCTCAGGAACACTGCAAAGATCAACTTTGCACATATACTATCATTACATGGTGCAAGATAGCTAGCCACGCATTTATCACATCCAGGTTGGACTGCCATAAAGCCTTACTATCTGGTTATACAACTAAATGCATGAACAATCTCATCAGTTCAAAATGCAGGAGCAGCAAAATGCAGTAGCTAGGATAAATACTAGAACTAGAACATTTAATCACATCACTAGAACTAGAACTTTTAATCACATCACTAGAACTAGAACATTTGATCACATCACTCCTATCTTAGCTACTTTACATTGGCTCCCAATAAAATTTTGCATTGAATATAAAATACTTCTAATGACCTACAAAGCACCGAATGGTCTTGCCCCACAGTACCTTAAAGAACTCTTAGTACATTACGATCCCCCACGTCTGCTTAGATCAAAAGATGCCTGGTCTTGATTAGTACCTGTCAGTACCTGAGTAGTACCTTGGTTATTCCTTCCTGTCAATGTTCAAAACTCAGATACAATCTCAATATTTAAGGCGAGACTGAAAACCTATTATATAGTCAATCATTTATTAAATAGCGCTAATATTCTGGACCTTTCGGTAGAATTTGTCACAGTAAACCACAACATTCTCTTCTCTGTTCTCTCCAGCCTTGGTGTTACTGGCTCTGCATGGAAACTGGTCCAGTGCTATCTGGAGGGATGGTCCTATAAGGTGACATGGAGATGATCCACATCCAATCCATGTAGTCTCTCCACCGCTGTCTTCCAGGGCTCAGTATTAGGTCCTCTTCTCTTATATTTGTATACTTGTTCTCTTGGTGATGTAATATCTTCTCATGGCTTCTCCTACCACTGCTATGCTGATGACACCCAATTAATTCTTTCCTTCCCACTCTCCGACACACGGGTCTCCAGACATATCTCAGCATGCTTGACAGTCATGGGTGACAGCCCACCACTTCAAGCTCAACACGAGTAAAACCGTGCTTCTGTACATCCCAGGATCTCCCAGCCCTTACCATGACCTCACAGTTTCCAATGAGAAATCTCTGGTATCACCATCTGAAGCTGCCCGTAACCTGGGTACAACTTTGGACACTTGTCATTCAGTTTCAAATCTGACATGGTCTTGCAGATTTCTCCTTTGTAACATACAGAGGATTTGGCCCTTTCTTCCCACAGGAAGCTGCCCAGTTGCTTGTGCAGTCTCTCAAAGCTAGGTCTACTACTCTCAAAGCTAGGTCTACTGCAACTCGCTACTTGCTGGTCTTTCTCTAAGAGCCATCAGACCTCTACAACCTGTCCAGAATGTAGCAGCATGACTTGGCCTTTAATCTCCTGAAGTTCATGCATCACTCCACTGCTGCGCACCATTCATTGGCTTCCAGTAGCTGCCAGCAACAGATTTAAAACCTTGATGCTCACCTACAAAAACAAAAATGGGCCAGCCCCCCCATAAATGACTGGAAACACCATGCTTCAGGTCTCATGGGACACAAGCATTATAGACGATTCTCTGTCCTGGATCCTAGATGGTGTAATAACCTTCCACTGGATGTTCAGACAGCAGAGT